>NW_017729024.1:81294108-81304989 GCF_001723915.1 Gavialis gangeticus
ACACAGCTCCAGGGCCCTTATTTGAGCTGGGGGTTGAGCACCCTGGTGTAAACAAATGGAGTGAGATCACGGTCCTAGTGAAGTCAATAGGAGCCTTGCCATTGATTTCAATGTGACCAGGATTTTACTCGTGATATTTAACAGACGGCATATTAAATACATATTGGGTAATAATGTATGCACAAGAGATATTTATACTGAACACCATCTGCTAAAAGAAAGAAAGAAAAAGAAAAGGACTGGTGGGATTAAGTTACAAAAAGTAAAACTGCAACTGGGATATCTGGAACATTTTGATGCTAAGAACAAGCCACGTGTCTGTTAAGGTAATTATAACAAACTTAAAGGCATCAATATTACTATTAGATAAGTGTACTCAAAGATCCGGTGGAATATCTTGTCCTTCTGTGACATGGGGAGGTAGACTGGACCAACCAAAAGGTCTATTTTAACCCTGTCATGAGGGATTCTCTGATGAATAATTTAATTCTGATTGAAATCATTTGCATACATTTCTTGTTCTCATTTACTTGAACTAAAAATACAAAATTAATTAATTTATTCTGAATGACTATGTCCTCTACAACGATTTCCCAGTCTATATAAAAGTTTAATATGCATTTTCTGGTTAGTCAGTCATTTTTTCCCCCTAACATTGTGTTACCTTTCATTTCAAGTTCTTACCAAAACAGCATTTTTTTACAAAGCTTTATAAACTCATGAGTGAAGAAGAGAAAATGACCTACTTACATTATAGCATAATCAGAAGTCTAGTAAAAAAACATGCGTAACTAGGGAATAGAGTTAAACCATGGAAGGAAACCATTTAAGGAAAAATATTAAACAGTGAATACATGGCATTTTGCTTGTGTAATTTATCATTAAGACAAGAATATAAAAATCTCTTTCTAGGACAGAGGTTAAAGTTTAACTTCACAACAATGATTTTCAGCATTTTTGGCACTTAATGCAAGGAAAAACTGTAGGCCTTATCATCTCTTCCAGTATTTCCTTGGGAGGGGATGAAAGAATGCCTCTTCCTTTGTACTAAAATATTTTATATGGTGAAGGTGGTGTGATAATGTGGCATCTATCTTGCTCCATTTGACCCCACACAAGTTCCTTTGCACTTCATTCCATTGGAGGAAGCTCCTATATAGTTGGGTAGGAAGGGGTTTCCCAGGGGTGCATTTCTGTAAGTGGGGAACTCCAACTTTACTTATGGAGACATGCCCTAGGGATTTCTAGAGGCGCATCTCTGTTGGTGGGGAAAGCTGCACATGAACTGAGGGTCCTGCATGGGAATTCCTAAGAAGAACATGTCATTCATTGTCCAGCAGCATCAATGGATGGGATAACAGCCAATATTTGTTTCACCAAATGAAGCAGATCAGCTGTGCTGGGACACATCCACTTTTGGCAACATCTGGTTTTAGACTAAAAGAAACCACTCTACCTTACCTCCTACCTTACTTAGGAAGAGCATCATTTTTGCATCTCTTAAGCCTGTGATACAGACAGTGTTACTATCTCAAAGCTACAATTTGTTTACAGCTAACTTCAGGCTTTTCATAAATTGTCCATGGGAACATGTGTTCTTGATCTACATCAGGAGTTGGCAACCTATGGCCCTTGGGCTGCATCCAGCCCACAAGCAATTTTCATCCAACCTGCAACACCTGGATATCAACAGCATTTTGGTAGCAGGGAGATTCTATGGTGGCTCACATGTGTTGGTGGGAAGGAGCTGTGTTCTTTCGGCCTACAGTCTACATCATCTACACAGTCCAAGGAGTCTCCACTAGGGCATATAGTACATTTTAGTCTCTTGTTCTGAATCCTGTGTGAGCATTTGAAAAGATGTGGCTTTGAGTTCGTTAATTTTTAAAGAGAAAAAACTAATAGTAAGTAGAAACCAGGATTTATTTTCACTTGTCTCTTATTTACTATACCTGCATAAGGCCTCTTTACCTCGAACAGTGATTTCAAATATTGCAGCATAGAACCCCATAGGCCAGGGCTGGCTAACCTGCAGCATGTGCACCACAACTGGCATGAGCAGCCACTGTTTGTGGCATGAAGCAGACTGGGGAGTGAGCAAGGAACACAGCACCTGATAGGGCAGGGAGCAGAAAGCAAAGCAACAAATTGGGCAGGGAGAAGAAAGCTGAAAGCAGAACAACAGATTGGGGAAGTGAAAGGGATCCAAATGACACAGGAGGTGCAGGGCTTAATTTGTAGCACATCTATCAAAGTTTGGCCCCCACTGCCATAGGTAATTGTACTTCCCAGACACAACACTGTTGTATCTAGCACCATCATTGTTCATAAAAACGTCTCTTTCTCTCTCCCAAACTATGGCCTAATTGCCTGGAAACACCCTATCCTTTAAAGAACATTAATTTCATCAAGCATTCATAAAGTTAAGGAAATTCCAGAATTAGGTTTTCCTGTGCATCCCTAATTCAGCTGACTTGTCTATATACACCATAATATCACCTTTACCTACATAATCACATGCTATTTTTTTCCACTGGACTTCTGCCTCAATCAGTGAATGGGTAGATACTTGTTATTACTTGTACTTTCTTTGTTCACTGTGTGATCTTACCCTTGGTTATCTACACTAAAATCATACCTACTGTCAGTACAATATTACTCAGAATTTTTTCCTCAGAATTTCTTGTTTCTGTATGACTGCTTTACAACACTAATCTTACACGATCCACTGTGAGAATAAGTGAATATATTATCTTACTTGTATATGTTCAAAAGAGAGTTTGTTAGAGTTTGGCTGCTAAATGTCTAGCCCATTTCATTTTAAATTTCTCCAAAAATTTCAGCCTGAGGCACACACCCATCATAGGAAATTTCAGCCTGGGTGGTTAAAGAGTTCTACAGTTATAAGAAACTGAAAACAGTACCTTTCATAATGTAAAGTGTGGGCAGCTTTAAATGTTTTTATGTCTTTGTTTTTCAGATACAGAAGAAATTATTGGGACAAAGTGAAGCGAACTGTGCCAAACCCAGCCTCCAAGTGGTTAATTCTCAGTAATCTATTCTGCTTCCCACACTTGAGTGTGTGGGAATGCTTATAAATCTAATTAAGATTCCTGACTGAAGGAAAACATTCATGCCTGGGCCCCATTAGATACTAACAGGCTGATCTCTGTCAATCAGCATAAGGCAGTTCCTTGTTAGGTAGGATAAGAAAAGGTATAGGTTGGTAATAAGGAACCTAAGAACAGGTAACACTGTAAAACAATGAGGAGACTGTCTATTTATTCTGCTTAGATCTTCCTTCTTTTTTTAGAAAATGATTTTTGATCATTCCAGCCTGATCTGAATATGTACCTTCCAGTAAGGACACAGCACACCACAATGAATAAGGTGCAAGTTCTGTTTCTGGCTTTACCATTACCTGTGTTTCTCTGAGTAAATCAATCTAAGTTTCTGTACCTGTTTCCTCATCCATAGGAAGAGAAAAACAATACTTTTGAAAATCCTTTAGGTCCAAATCCAAAAAAAGAGGTCTCTAAGTAATATAGTGGTGTGTGTTTCAATGACTAACTTTTCCCGTACCTTCAGGGCCAGATTAACCCTTTAAGTGGGCTATAAAGAAACAAACTCATGGGGTTGGTCGAGACCCCGGTGCTGCTGCCTCCAGGGAGTGGAACTTGGAGCCACTGCTAGAAAGCAGCAGTCACAGTGGCAAAGCTGGCAGAGAGGAGAGGAAGGGAAGAGAAGGGAGGCGGACAGGGCCATTTGCACTGCCACCGTGCAGGGAAGAGCTGGGGCCCCCCACAGCTCAGGGGCCTAGACATGTGCCTAGTTTGCTTATGTGTTGATCCAGCTCTGGGTACCTGCCCCCCACAGTGACATCCAGTTTAAGTGCAAGACAATACACCAAGAATGTTTAGAATAGGATCCATAAAAGCCACGTATTGAGTGGAGAACACCCTATTCTAAACAATAATTACCTGGTGAGGACTACGATGTGTCTTAAAACCTGTTCCTGTCTAGAGTTTAGGCCATTTATGCAGCACTACTGAGAGATACCTTCTTTGATTCCTAGCCCAATACCCTTTTCTGACGGTAGGGGCCTAAGTCAGGGATCAGAAGCCTACATATTGGAAATGGTGCACCAAGTGATTTCATTTGACCTGTGAAGCCTGGATGCATGTCAGTAGGACAGTTCAACAGCATTTGGGGCTGTGGGGGGAGGGGGTGGGAAAAGTGGGGATTCTGTGGCATTTGACAGAAGCTGGGTCACATGCACATTGGTGGCAATTTGGAGTTGGGAGAAACGGCAGCTGGGTCAGCAGTCTTTTTTTTCTTATTATTTGTATTTTAAATTTATCAGTCCCTAGATACAACGTTGTGAGATTTCACCACTTTTTCTGCCCTTTCTTTTAGCTTAGGTGAGTGTTTTAACTGCTAGACAGACAAGGTTCTTTGGGTAAATGTGATATCTTTTATTAGACCAAATAAATAGTTGGAAAAAACATTATTTGCAAGCTTTCAGGCACAAACACCCTTCTTCAGGCATAGGGAGAGTCTGCTGTTATTTTGTGTTCTTCTGGATGGAATAGAAGCCTTTATGCAAATGGCAGGTCTGTGAAAATGCAAATGCCTGGCATTGAGGTTCAGAGGGAATGGGAGACAATAAGTGTGAGACAGGTATGTGGCAGGGAGGGGAATGTTGATCTGGTGATAGAATGTAGCTGGGAAAATGCAGACAGGTTACCTAGGGCTATCAGATGGCAGGTGGGTTACAATGTGCTATAAATCCAATGTCTATATTTAGTCCATGTTTTTTTGCATTCAATAGATTTATGAAGTGAAGTGCATAGGCTCGTCTATAAAAGGTGTTTTGTAAATTCTCTTTTTAGATTAGAATTGAGAGATTAGAGAGAGAGTGATTATCTTGTGAGAAGTGTGTCCCCACAGGTAATTGGGTATTTTTGTCTTTGATAGATTTCCATGTGTGCTTATTCTGCTGTGTAGTTGTAGTTTGGTTTCTTCTACATATTTTCCATCAGGACATTTGGTGCACTGGATGAGATATATAACTTTTCTGGAGGTACAGGTGTAAAATCCAGGAATAGTGCTGGTTCTGTTGTGGGAGTGGTGAATGTATGTTGGCAGGTTTTACATTTCTTGTCCCAGCATGCTCTGGATCAATTTGATGTGTTTTGGGCCATTAGGAAGTTTGCTTCTGGTGATAAGATTGGTGAGGTTTGGTCCTTGTTTAGAGGCTAGGATGGTTAGTTCTGGGAAGATCTCTTTAAAAATTGGGTCTTCTAGTATGGGTTGTAATTGTTTGATGATTTTCCATGTAGGTTCCTGGGAAGGTTTAATTGCTAGATAGCAGTCATAATAGGTTCAAAAGCGGGGGGCGTTAATAATGTTTTCTACAGCAGAATAGCTAGAGTGGTTCGGACACTCTTGTATGAGATGAAGCTTTATTAGACAGAGGAAGGAACTGAATTCAGATTTTTCATGTTCTGGATCAGTGCTCTAGTAGCTAAGCTATTGGGGAAGGGGGTGCTACCACAGTCTCCTCTGGCAGTTGTGTTGAAAAGAGAGACATATTTGGCTGTGTTACCATGAAGCTAAACTGAAGGCAGGGAAGATTTCCACGTTACAGACTAAACAGTCTCTCCCTGTGTCTGTCTGTCTTTGGGTGTCTGTGCCTGTGCTTGTGTGTCTGCCTGTGTGTCTCTGTGTCTGTCTGCCTGCCAGTGTGCCTCTGTCTGCCAGTGTGTGTGTATGCATCTGTATGTGTCAGACTGTCTGTGTTTGCATGCGTGTGTGTGTCTGTCTTCCTGTCTTTGTATGTGTGTGTGTGTGTGTGTGTGTGTGTGTCTTTATGTGTGTGTCTTTGTGTGTATGTGTGTCTGTGGCTCTGTGTGTGTGTGTGTGATGGGTGACTGATGCCACCTTAGTCGGCGGGGGGCACATGCCCCCTCTGTGACCTGTCCTACCAGCCAAGAAGGGGGTCCCCCATGGCCGATTCTGCTGATCTCACTGCCCGGGGGACCCCCACAGCCGATCCTGCAAAGGCTGATCACTGCGGCCGATCACTGCAGCTGCTACCAGGAGTGGCTGCAGCAATCGGCTGACACTTGCAGGGGGGGGCACCGGCGCTCCCATCTGCCCCCCCTGCCCATTGCCTGAGCGACGAGCACAGCCAGTCAGGGGGTGCATGTGCACCCCCATGCACCTTCTACACATCGCCACTGGTGTGTGTTATACTGCTGAGCTGCTGATCTTCTCTGGAATGAGACTATCCAGAGGGCAGTAGGAGTAGAGCAGTGGCTGGGCAGGCAGGTTAATCCTTTCCTGCCTGTTCCCCTTGGACTGACAGCATGGGCAGCTACAAGTAAATGGGGGGGGGAGGGGAGGTGGAGGCAGTGAACAGGGATCTGGAGGGCTGGGCTGTGGGGGCAGCAGTAGGCTGGATTTAGGCCAGCAGGGGAGGGGGGTGTTCACACTAAGGTGATCCTAAGGGTGGCTACACCTCAGTGCAACATGAGCTGGGTAGCATGGATCAGAGATGATCGTGCCCTGGAGTGGTGTAACTTTGAGCTACATAAGGAGTGCTTAAAACCAGTTTCAGGTGTTAATGTGTGGACAATCCAGGTGTCAAGAGCTCCAGGAGCCACCCAAACTTTACCTTGCAACAAGGCCTTTATGCATGAGCTGGGTGCTAAGCTGTTTAACCCTGTGAACACTGAGGAAGGAACAGAACTTTGGATACCTGGGGAATTTTCAAGTAAAAAACTGAGCTGCCTAAAAGATCAGGCAGCAACTGAGCAGGGGATCTGGGATCACAAATCTGGATTGCCTAAATTCTATGTCCCTTGTTAGGTTTATAAGTGGTTTTGTGTTTTTTTTTTTCTTTTTGGTCTAGACCTGGTCATCTGCAAATGAAAAGCATTATGTAATAATTATATCCATAATTAATAAAAATGTGCTTTGTAATTTACTAGTATTTTTGCAAATATATTAGTAATGTTTCAGTACCTCTTCTCTTCCCTTTACCAAATTATGACCCCATAACATTTCACTTTCTACCCACTACTTGCTTTTACTATTTGTTTCCTAACTAAAGTAGTTTAACACTTGGGTACATTCTAGCAAGTGAATTAGGATGTATTTGGTACCAGTTAGCAGAGATCAAGTGCATTTTACCTGCTGGATAGACTGTGTCCGGAATGCCTAGAAGACCACAAGGAGATAAAAAGAACATTATCTATTACACAGCTTTCTTATGCGCACAAAACTCATTGTATGAATAGCTTTGAGTCAAGTTAATAACACAATTTAACTGGTCTGCAGATGACTATCTGACAGCAGACAAAAAATCTAGGGCATGTGCCATCCATCTCTTTGGGTACATTTTCAAACCAATAGCTAAGTGAATTGTGTTTAATGTATGGAGGATATCATTTCATTGGTGGAAAAATAAGATCCTACTTTCATATTCTTATAACTTAGGAAATGTATTTTTCTATTTATTCTTCCAGTTTTAGTATTGTTGGTATTTTTTATTAACTCTCCTTTTCATATATATGGCTTCTTATTTGTATCTAAATACTGTAACACTAGATATCATAATACATCTATATTTGATTGTTATCTGAGTTTGAAAACTGGTGAAAATAGTTATAATGGCCTCTGTGTCCATCTAAAAGAAAAAATCTTTAAAGAAGGATGTTTCACATCAAGCTTAAACAAAAATCCACTTGCTCTTAATAAGTTTATTAATATTTTATCTTTTAGCTTATTACCAATGGCTAAACAATAGCTTCCTTCTTCTCACAGTTCTATTTTTTTTTATATTTGATCCTGTAGTGAAATTCTAATACTGAATTTGTGACATCAGTAATTTCCATGACAACAGGCTGATGTCTTTAACATAGGCTTATGATGAATTCAGTGAAGGATCAAGCAGAGAGAGAAACAAGACTACAAGGAAGAACAATTTTATTAGAATGCAAATGTTTTTAGTTAAAAGGTAAGGAACAGAACATAATGACTGAATAAAATTCTTTTTTTAACACATTCTATTTTCAGTGCAATTGTCCCTAACATTTGAGTATTTATTTTAGGTGCTATCTATCTGTGTTGTAAGAGTTATTCTGCTGTGGCTGAATTCTCAGATGTGTTAAATAACTTTGTGTGTTACATTTCCTAATCCTTCTAGAACAGTGATTCTCAAGCAGGGGTGCCACACAGTGGCTATGTACACACATTCCAGTAATCTGGGAGAATTGTCCCAGGTTTGTTCTCATGGTAGAAAAAATTACCCAGAGCTATGTGTATAGGTATTATGCTGAGGTCCTGAAAAGTGGAGAGCTTGCAGTGCTGATACTGTGCAGCTGGCTGTGGGGGAGTGGGGTGGGGGGCTGCACATGCATTTCATTATGTTCTGCAGGCTCCCTTAGTCTGCCTGGCAACAAATGACAGCAGTGCATAGGGCAGCCCTGATTAACCTAGACAGCCCATGGTCAGCCTGTGTTGTCAGCATGTATAGATATTGACTCTCCTGGAAGAAACTCTCCCAGAAGTGATTTAACCCTGGTTGTGTCCAGGTAATCTTTTTCCTGAAGAGGCCATTTTTATTTTGGGATAAAAAGCCTGAACATCTGTACACTCATGGCTTCTCCTGGGAGAGCAGCAACTCGCCCAGGAGAAACTGAATGTCTGTATCAGGCAAGTGTTAGCATTGTTAGGTGTGTAAGCATGATTCACAAGATGAACCCAGAGATTTCAGATACGAATCCATAGTGTCAAAACTATTGAAATTTATTACCATCTTTCTGAGTTCTTCACAACAGAAAACTTGCTGTATTATATTTTCCTAGTCAAAAAATGAGTGGAAAATTAAGAATTGGCTTTTTCAGAGGTTGCTTTGAGTCTAATGAGGGGTGTCTTAAATCTAAAAAGGTTGAGAACCACTGTTCTAGAAGAAGGATGAGGTATTAAGGACAGGCTCTATCTCTTCTGCATGGAATGGCAACCTTGAAAATGCAGTCAGATCCTCAGTAAAAAATAAATAAGAATTCCAGGAGTTTTCCCAAACCTGCTGCATTAACCTTACTTAAACTTCAATTTTTTTAGCTCTTCTCAGCATCTCATCCTTGGCACTTTTTTCATAAATCTCTCTCTCCAAAACACGGAAACATGGTATGCTTCTTTTATGTTTTACTTCTTCCACCTATTGTTGGCTAATACACGTTACAGGAAGGTGGCAACTTTTATATACCTCATTTAAGGGAAAAATACATTCTTAATTTCTTTCCACGCATATTGTCAAGACAAAAGTCCACAAACATGAATTTTTAATGTCACAAGCCACTTTGAAAATAAAAGCCTACAGAGAACATTATGTTAAGAACCCAATGATCTAGTCTTTATTACTTACAGTCTTTAACTTTAATAAGGTGTTTGGACATGTAAATCTTATTTGCCAACTGCTACCAGATCTGACAAAACATAAGATCTTGTTTCTTGCTAAGCAGATACAATTTCCATCAGAGGTATGCTCACTAGTTTCATCTTCCAGACGAGACTGATTCCAAATTGTATAGAGTAGCATATTTCAAGGATGCTATTTGGAAGGTAAATACAATATTTTATTTATCATTATTTTTTCTTTTACTGAAACATTAAAAGTAATAGTTCATTTTTGGAGACAATTTTCCTCCAGTTGACATATTGGTAATTTTAAGAAAACATATTCTTTATAAAGACAAACTTTGCATATCTAAAAAGTGTCTTGCTTTTCAAAAGTGTAAGACCCTTGGGGAAATGTCCACCACTGCATACAATAAGCATGATTGTACATGCAAATTAGACAATTAGATACATAAATGGCTAGCCAATTTTTGTATGGATTTTCCTTGGTTTTTAGGTACAGGTTATGCAACTATTCATTCCTTTGTTCTTTAAATCAGTGTCACCTATTCCTATTTAGGAAAATGATGTACATTTCTAATTTGCTCTTAGAGACTACTGGAAACAGTTTGATTTGAGAAGACTTTAAAAAAAGAGTAATAATCAGCCAAGAAATCATTTTACTGTCCAGACCTGGACATAACTTTTGTTCTCAACAAGGGATGGAAGCACTCTCTTCCTTGGCTTGATCCTCCACGTCAGCAGAGTAAAGAAATTTGTAATAGGTAAAGCAATAAGAAGAACTGCTAGAGCTACCTTAGTAGAGCTCTCGTTCAGTGTCTGGCTGATTGTTGCATGAAGATTCCTTGAAGGTTATGCTGTGGGTGTACCGAAGGCTATGGAAATTGAATTTTGAGTTGTTGTGCTTTTTCCATCCTGCATCATAACATATGTGAAGTTCTTATCAACAAAGGTTTCCAGTGGTGAGCAGCCTCATTAATCCTTGTTTTCTCAGTTTGGTAATAGGTCAACTGTACAGAGTTTTCAAATTACTGTGCATATAATCATCTGGATTGGACTGAATTACCAGCTGCTGCAGTAGCAAAACATATGTGGTAAAACTAAATGCAAGGTCTTTCTTGCTTGAGTGTCAGCTAGGGTTTTCACCAAGGTGGTGTGGAAGCAACAAAATTATAGCTACTAGGATGGTGAGGTACTGGGTCCTTTATTGGAAAAGACTGACAATACTGTCCTCTGAGAGAGTGAAGTGTCTGCAGGGCTTACAGAAACAAGTGTTACGGCACTGCTCAAGAAACCATTTGTGTGTTTTCCTATAATCAACACTCATGGACAATAATTTGTACAGAAGCTCGCTTTTTGTTAAGGGGTGGAAGGCAATTATTAGAGAAAAGGTTGTGGTGAGAAAACTCTAACAATATATAGCATTCTTAGTTCTCCTAGATTCTATCTGATCTT
>NW_017729024.1:81309989-81314433 GCF_001723915.1 Gavialis gangeticus
ACAGAAACAAGTGTTACGGCACTGCTCAAGAAACCATTTGTGTGTTTTCCTATAATCAACACTCATGGACAATAATTTGTACAGAAGCTCGCTTTTTGTTAAGGGGTGGAAGGCAATTATTAGAGAAAAGGTTGTGGTGAGAAAACTCTAACAATATATAGCATTCTTAGTTCTCCTAGATTCTATCTGATCTAGTTCTGCAAGTAAATCTGACATAGAGACTGTACTAGTTTCATCTGTTGCTCTCTCCTTTTGCAAATGAAGATCAAATGTTCATTTTGATTCTTTGAAGATAAAGGGGTCACTACAGGCATAAGAACAGAACTGAGCTGAAAGTGCTGCTCTGTTGTGTTTTCTCAGACTGTCTTTGTTGCATCAGTGTTCAAAGGTGAAGGGATCCAGGAAAATGCAGTTTATACTGACAGGTTAAACTTATTCATATTCGTTACACTTTGAGTAGAATTTAACAAACTTAGTATTTTCTCCACATGAGGTAAAAAGGATTTGGAGGTGTTTTTTTAAAAGATAGAATACATTCAGAAGATCTTTGTACTACATACTGTGTATCATAATAGAATAAAAGAAAAAGCAAATGAGTATAAAACATTTTTGTAACAGCCTTAAGCTGAATTTCAATGTGGTTTGTACATAATATGATATTAGATTCATCAAACAGTAACTATGCAATTGATTTTTCTTTTAAAAATGCTCAGCTTTAGCAAAAGGGTAAATAATATCTTAAATTTCATGTCATCTGTAGCTCATCCACTGTTGGCTTAGTAATTGCCTTTAGGCATAAACCACCTTAAAACTAAGAAAAAAGAACTTAACTGAACAGAAGGGAAATATAATTATGCCATTCAACAATTTAACATGCAGTTTAACTCCTGGCTTGCTCAGTAGTGATAATAAAGAATTATATCCAACAAACAGAATCTATAAAGTGAAGTTGATTTTTCTATAACATTTTATAATCTAAACATAAAAGACCAGGCTTCTCTTAACCCTGTACCTGGATCTTATGATAAATATGTTGTCTTTACCTAGTGCATTAGTTTCTTGGATAAGCTTATTATCATAAAATCCTTCATGTTATGCCAGACCTGGTGTCTTAAACCTTGTCCTCGCTGGGTGAAACCATACCAGTAATATGTAAGTAGTGTTAGTGACAGTTTTCATTGACCACTATGGACTGAAACAGTTTTATTATAGGAATGCTTTTAGGATTGCAGCCTTACCTTCACCAAATGTCTGTTATGAGGAACTACCTCCAATAGAATTAAAATGACAGTTTAAAAAAATTGATACTCTTTTTTTTTGTAAGTAGAATGATGGAGGTCATGTTATAATTCGGTTCCAGTCTTTATTTGCTTTAGCCTAGATTGAAAGTCTAGCCTAGATTGTCTCTCTATGCCAAAACTCTTCTGGTAAAATGGGTCATTCCCAATATACCAAGAAATCATACTAAACCCTTTATCATGGTGCTGGGCCTCAGTTCCTATGTAACATGAAGCTTCTGCTACTTGAAAGTACCCTGTCCCTACAGCAAAGAGGAACTTATTTTCTCAGCTGTCAAAGTGTAGATTCTGAAAGATATAGTTAATAGGAATCTGCAAACTAAGATAGCCTAATAGTATTAAGAAACAGAGAAGTGCTATATGTAGATGGGCAAAAAGACTATTCTGGAACACTAAAAATAAAGTCATTCTATTGCCAGGTAATGAAAATAAATTTAAAGGAAAGATTGATTTATAAATAGACTATCCACGGAGCTGAATCCATTTGTTCTTTTTATCTTCTTCTCATTTAACCTCCTCTTTTGTCTGATGCCTAAGAAATATGCTGACTCAATAATAGTGACTTGCTGGGATTGCATAGTATTTATATATGAATGATACATGACCAGGACTATTTAGATATTGTTTGTAGGGAGATGAAATATACATGTCTGATGCTGTTCATTTATTTGTGCACATCTTTAGGAATTATTACTGTTTTTACAAATCCGGACCTGAGATAAAAATTTCCGGATCCCCAAAGTGACTAGTGTCCTCTGATACTCCAGCATTGTAATCCCTTGCTTTTACGTGTGCAGCTATTGTAATGGAATCTGCAGCTCTAGGCTCAGCACCTACACCCCCTGCAAAATTCTTGGAGGGAGTTTCCAGGCTTCTGTGAATCCTATTCTGTGTCACTTTCCTATTCAGTAAACTGCCTAAATAGTAAACATTGAGCAAAAGTATGCATCTAGAAACTGCCCACTAAGTTTGCATGTCTGACTCGTCACTACAGGGAGACAGGGCTGGATGCAGAGGGAATTGCAGTAGCCAGGTTGCACACCCACTTTGGCTGTATGATGCATATGTGGACCTCTCTTTGTTCAGTGACTTTTTTCTTTCCACTTGAAATTCTCAGTCTGGAACCCTTTCCTGAAGGCATTTAACCTTTTTTTTTAAAAAAAATGAACGGTGCTTGCTCCTAACTTTCAAAACAAGTTTGGAGGATGAGCTGCTGTTGCCCTTCTCTTATACAATAAAACAGTAGTTAGAGCTCTTGATTATGTTGGGAGACGAGGAGGGATTCTAACTTGCATTTTCCATCTCCCAAGAAAATTTATCCTAACCAACAGCTTACAAATCAGTCTGAGGTGGGGGATATCCTGCTTTTCTGTGTTAAAGCTGTTTCACTTTTTACAAAAGGATTAGCTGCACTAGTTTCTGACACAGTTTGTGGAGCCCAATCTAGTAAGCATGCTCTGCAAGTGCTTACTGAATCAAGCCAGTCAAGTGTAAGTGATGGAGAATGCTTAGTTCTTATGGGGCATAGGTGTGATAGATTGACTTTTATTAGTAAATGTTTAGGATTGTGAATCCAAAAAAGATGACAAAGCCGGTAGAGAAATACAGATTGCCCAAGTGAGGGACTAACAATAGAGGGATGGGGGTGAGGAGTGGAATGCAACTAGGTTACAGTCATGTTATAATTCTAGGAGGGGAGAAGGGGAAAGGGGGTTCGTGACGCTGAGAGAGAAAGGAGATAGGTACACACAAGCCCGTTACAATGGTCCGCAATGGTGGAGGAAGTGGTTCGAAGGAAGTGTCTCAGTCCATATAGTCTCAGCGCGGGGGTCCTGTTCGGGTGGAGCAGGGTCGTCCATTGTTGAAGAATCCTCTCGAAAGTGGAGGTCCATCTGGTGGGGGGTGGGATTCAGGCGGTCCCCTCTGGGTCTGGTCCAGCGATGGTTCGTCTGGTGGGGTCGGAGTACTGGCGGTGGCCCATGATGTGTTCCACGTAGATGTCACGGGACCAATGGATGCTGTTGGACACCATGAGGCAGCGCATCAGCTTGGCGTAGCGGCGGAAGATCACTTGATCTGAGCCTTCAAGTCCTCTAAAGACTGCGCTTTTGGGCAATCCCTGAAGCACAACTTTTAAGTGCTTGGTGAACTTTAAATGTCAAAACTGTTGGTACCCAGGACTTAGGATGTCTCAAGGGTTAGGTGACAGCTGAACAGCCATTTAAGATCTAAATTTTAGACTTCTGTGCCTAAAGTGGGACTTGGCTGCTTAAGTAGTTTTGTGGATGGAGTCCTAAATAACTTGTCTTAGGTCATACAAGGAGTCTACAGAGCCAGAAACTGAACCCAGGTTTCCTGTGTTTCAGTCCAGTGCTTTAGCCACAGAATTTATCATAGTAATGAGAACAAAAAAAAAAAAAAATTCCAAGTGTGTTCAAACACACTATGGAACATCCATCTACTGTCACTTTTAAAAATGGTTGTACTGTGTCCATGTGTGAAAAGCCATGGCAGGAAAAAGATGCAATTAGATTAAAATATCACAATTTCAAGGAATTTTCACTGTTTGCTTGAAAATTTTTTCCCCAAGGAGCTATAGCTGCATTGAGGAACAAGCTGAACTGTCCTATCTCTCTGCTTACGACTTGTCCCGGATGAGAAGAAAGCAGTATTTTGACTTCTGGAATAGTTTCTGAGTGTTCTGAAGTTCATCTGGCAGATTTTTCTTTAATACGGACTGGACCTTTAAGTCACTTTAAGTCTCCCTCTGTCTTTCAATGACATTTGTAGCTAGTCAGTAGCTTGGTTGACCTCAAACTATGTGGTATTTTATAGTAACTTTGGTGGCTATTGCTGATTTACCCTAATGTGGCACACACTTGTGTTCCCGGAACTAGTTTAACATATTTGTTTGATTTTTTTGTCATGTGGAGAGGACCTTCTTTGTAGGGTAGCTAGTTCAGTCGGTCCTACCTCCTAGTTCTCTGCACAGCAGAGTATTGAAGAGAGTACCATGAGACACTTCATGTTTTCTAGACACCCAATTCCCTACTGGATTGGGAGAGGATATTTGTTTATACTTTCAACGTGCAGTAACACCAACACAGTTAATGGTGGGGTATTGGCAGATGCACAAATACCGCCAG
>NW_017729024.1:81319433-81331496 GCF_001723915.1 Gavialis gangeticus
TATTTGTTTATACTTTCAACGTGCAGTAACACCAACACAGTTAATGGTGGGGTATTGGCAGATGCACAGATACCGCCAGAGCTGTGAGACTAGAAGAATGCAGGGTAAATACATTTAAAACCATGTTTGTTGTCACTAGATAACCTAAGTGTTAAAATACCACAGTAGTTGTTTTAGATGTAATGTGGACAGAATCTGGTCAGAAGTAAATTTTGAACAGGAAAGTAAACTTTAAAAACTTTCAAGATACTTTGGTTTTAAAAGCTCAAGGCTTCACTAAACTAAGAAATAAATACACAATCTAAGGAAACGGATCCCTGTGAAACATGCTGAAAAGGCACAGTGCCAAAGTGAGAATGCACTGTGTACTACATACTTATTAATAATTCAGAGCAATTTAATGAATTTGTTTCTGTCACATTATTGTTTAAAAAGAAAACAAAAAAGACTTTTTAAACAGTGGTGAAAATCAAGATTGGAACATCTACCCCAATGCAATAAATTATGCTAACTGGAAGACACAGTAAGCATCAAAACTGTCATTTATTCCTTCAACAGCAAATATGAGAAGGCTGCAAGAGACAAAAGCTCCTGGTATGTGCTGTGAAATTGAGACAACCTTCAAAAGAGAAAATAGCAAACTGATAGTGGCAAATGGAGCTCATTGTCAATAAGGATATATATGCATTCTAGAAATAATTAATTTACATATTGTAAGAAACACTCAAATGTTTTTATTCTGAACAGCGCTAACATGCTTAATCTTCAAATCAGTTATTTATCTTAAAAAACAATAGAAATCCCTTTAGTACAAATTGCCATTGATATATGTTTGTCTAAGGGAGAATTAAACTATTCAGCGAAAGCTTGTGCTGCTGTGCAGTTTAGAAAAACCTTACAAGAAACTTTCAGTAGGCCCTCTTTTCATGACTTTACATAAAGTTCATAATCCTGCATCTAGCTACCTGAACACTGTAATACTAATACAAACACACAAGCAAACAAAGTAAGGTTTACTTCCTTTGTCTGATTTCAAATTAGATATATTTCAAAATAAACAACAGTGATTTGATGATACTTTTATTTTGCACATAGTCTGTGTTTTATTCAGGTTTTTTGTCTGGTACTGTTGTACTTTGCAATATGTGCAAAATAAAAGCCCTGCATGGAACTAACAATGAAACCACTTAACTCCTTTTCTCAAGGCACAGTCCCATTGGGGTGTTGAGAACTGCCCCTTTTAATTGACTTTAGGGGATTGAGAAGGAACAGGTTTGTTGTGGTGTTTCACATGATAAAATTCACTTGTATGATGTGCTCATGTTACTTCTCTCCTGTTAGGTTGTCACAAGTGAGATTTATACATTACAGAACTGAGGTGGAATTGCTGCAATGCTTTATGTTTATGCTTGTTTTAGGTCTCACACAACTAAGTAGAGCTCTTCTGGGGGCAATTTTTGTGAAGGAATGTATAGCCAGATAATTGTGGAATAACATATTGGTTCTTCTGGGAAACCTAGGTGGAAAGGATGTGAATGTGGTAATTGATTAAAATGAACCAATTTTGGTTTGGCACATTCCAGATTTCTGTCTACTGCTTGCGTTTCAACCTTGGTCCTGCTGCAAATAGCCTACCACCATCTTTTTATACCTTTTCCAGCATCTTCTCTACTGAAGCATGATTTTTTAACTTCAACGCTTAAATTATTTGACCTGCTGGCAAAACCTGACTTTTGAGTATCTTGCAGAAAGTAATTCTAGACATTTTCTACTTGGTATGATGATTCAGCTGCCTTCGGCTCATTTTTAGTGGCCTATTTGGAGGATGTCTTTCATTCCTTGAATCTGAACGCCCTGAAAGGTAACGGGACCAAGTATTGCTTTTGTGTTCCCTGATGACTTTTTTTTCTGCTTTGGCTTTCTGCCTTTTAACAAAGAAGAAATTACAACACTTATTTTGTATTACATTCTATCTGTATGCTTTTCCACTTGCTGAGAGCTCTTAAATGGTCCAGTGTAAATGTGGGGCCTCTGCTTGGAATGCAGTTAGCAATGTGATTCATTTTAATTATAGTTCAGACCTGTTGTCAGCAAATTACCAGAGTAGGAATTATGTTCTTTTTCTCTTCCAATAGTGTCTTCAGATCCCTTCTGACTTTGTCTCAGCTTTGTGATCCTGTTAGTTGACTTCCGAAGTTGGCTAGCTTATTTGGAATATTGTTACACAAACTTACATTTCCCTCATTTCCCCCCAAATCATGGAAATGCCCTGCTATAACTCTGATGTAGGCTTCTGGTCAGCTGGCAACATGATGAGTTGATGCCTTTTTGGGGAATTTTCTTCAAAATGTGCAGTACTGGAGGCAGATGAGTGAGGCACTTATCCAGTATGCGGAATAAATGCTGAGCAGGTCATGTACCACAGTACATAGCTTTCAGTCAGGGAATAGGAAATAAGTAGATGGAAGGAAAACTGGATAGGGTATGGCATAATAAAGGTTTATGGGAAGATACTGGAGGACTCCTGGTCTTGATTTGCTACATACAGATGTACTGGCCTTACATTCAGGTCCATCAATTAGTTTTACTACTACTACCATGCACAAATGGGGTCCAGTTAACAGAAACTATATAGGTACTTCTTAGTGAAGAGAAGCTCCAAAAATATTGTGGATGCTACACATTCTTCCTTCATAATTGAGGTTTGTACGATAAGATGCGTCAATGTCTCTCTTTGCAGAAAACTTTTCCGAAGAAGCGCTGGTTTTTTCCCTTCTGAAGTTAAACTGGCTTCCTATGTATTACTCTGACTTTTAAAAACTGTGTGGGAAGAACTAAGCCACAATGAAAAATCAGGGAACTAGAGTATATGGAAAACTGCTTCCATCCAAATCTTCTGACTCATGTTTGAACTGCCATTGAAAGGGAGGAATTGGATATACTGCAAAATGCATTAAACTACCAAACAGTTTGGTTAAACTACCAAAGAGTTACATGAATGTCATCCAATGTTATGTGCTGGTAAAAAAAAAAAGGGTACAGGAGAAGTAGAGGAATAACCTGCTTTAACAAGCACATGTGCTTAATTTCTTTTTTTACTAGTAATTAGATTTTGTGTTTTTATTTCTAAAAAGCTTTTGCTGTGAAAACCTGAAAAAAACAAATCCTCATGAACTTTATTCTATTAGAAAGTTATATGTACTATATTGTCACCGCCTTTTCAACCCCCAGTTTGTAGAAAAAGTACTACAGGCGTTTTCTGAAATAAAAATTCTTGTTTGAATTTAAGCATTCGCTTGCAGTGTAGTTTGGAAAAGAAAGGAAAACTGCCTAGAAAAAGTTAATTTTTCACTACTTATTTTGAGTACACACATTCAAATGACATTAATGTTTGAAAAGTTTTTGTTTGTTTTGAAATCACTTGGTGAATTTATAATTTCAGTCTTGATAGTGATTGTTGGCATGCAGGGGAGAGAGGGAAGTGTGCGGGTTTGTATGTAAGAGAAAACTATAGTAGATTCTCCATGCTGAGATACTTGCTTTTCCAAATGAAGGAACAAAGCTAGTCAGGGCTACTGGCAATCTCCAGCTGCTTTAAGGCCTTTTTTTTTGGTGCACCAGAGGATCCAACCCTTTGTATTAAATGCTGTTTTAAAAGTTACACTGTTTCTTCTAAAGCACTATTTCTATTGACGTAATTGGGAATTGTCTTTTAAAATTCATTCTTAATAACACTAACATGTTTTCAGAATGTGAACAAAACCTCTACCTAGAAATTGTGCAGACTTTTCTAATTAGAAAGTATTTAGCATAACTGTGGGGGCTATTGGAACAAATACATCATAAATTAAAGGAAAGATAAGTATAAAATATACTCAACAGAATGGAAAACAAAACAGTTTTTCCTATATGCTCTTCACTCTGTTCTACAAGGAGTAGTAGGACATTATTTTTGTTTCCTTTTTTGTGGAAGCAAGCAGTTAGGGAGCTGCTAAGCAGCTGCATCAAGAAAAGCACCACAGCTGTTAAAGTACTCAGCTTGCAGCAGGGCTACTTTCTGAGGATGCAATGAGAGGTAGAGCTCTGCAATAAGCAGTGCCCTGGTAAGGAAGTTTGACACCCGGGGAAAGCCTGCAGCAGCAGCCTGCCCTTGCCCTGTGCACAGATCTGGGGGGGGCACATGCCTCCCCCGGTGCTTGCCCACTCCCCCATCCCCGCACCTCTCCCAAATGTGCTGCTTGTGGCTCTGTCCTGTGCCCCACCCTGGCTGGGCAGTGCCTATTGGCTCCCCTTTGCTCCAGTGCCCAGGTCGGTCACTCCGCTTGGCCCCCCTTCCCCCTTGCTACGTCACTGACAGTAAGATTAGGATATTGCTGGGAGCTGTTGACTTGTTAACAAGAAAAATACATTTTGGGTCGGTGTGATGAAAGAGGCAAAATGGTCTGAGTTGTAGCCTGCAGCTCTGGTAGGGCATCCCCCTTCTTGGGAGCTGACCCAAAAATAAAGAGCTCTTCAAAGTGGGGGTGCTACAGATTGCTGGAGAAGCTAGGGATAGAGAAGAGCCAGCATCTCAAAGCCAGAAGCCTACCTCTTGTGAAGCCACGCCAGGGCTGGTTTCAGGGGGTCTTTTAGGCAGCCAATAAGGCTTGTTCCTGGGGAGTCCCACTGCACAGCTTCTTCTGAAAAGTAGTGTAATCTGTGACAGTAGGATTGGGTGCAATGGGCTTGCAGGAAATTGCAGAAACAGACTCTATTTATTTACCTTATAATTCTGTAAACTTACAGCAAGATAAACAATACTATCTAGTGCAGAATATAAATTGTTGTGGGTGGGTGCAGGATACAAATATAAGGAAGAAACTAATAAGAGTTTTTGTGAAGAGTTTCTGTTGGGTGAAATGGGAGCTGGGCAGGCCACTGGTGGGAGGTACTTAAAGCAACCAGCTTTCAGCAAAATCTGTGCAGACAGAAGTGCAGGTCCCCACTGTAACTGAGACTGCTTTGCAGAAAGCGTTCTGACGTGCAACTATTCCTTGAGACAAACAGGAGTTCACTATTGGTTCCAGGAGGAAGGGGAATCTAGCTGCTGGCTGCCACCCTGCAGCCAGTTTTCCCTAGTAAACTACCCCATCACCACTCTCCCAGCCTGTCCCTGTGTCAGAATGGGGGGCGGGGGTGGGGGGCCGGAAGGGAGGAGAGGAGCTTGTTGTAGGGATTCCCTAGGGATGTATTGGAGCCTAGGGAATTTTTCAAATTTGAGACAAATGTCCTTGGGGACACTGGGACAAACCCTGAGGACAAAGTCTGGACAAAGTCTGTCCTAGAGAATTTGTGATGGTTGCTTTGGAGGCATTAACAGCTATTTCTTTCCTGTAGCAACGGACCTCATTGAAACACTTCTGTTTCAAAATCACAGCGCATGGCTCTAAAAGCCCTTTTCGAAACTTTTGCTTAAGTCACCATTCAAAGCCATGACTTGGAACTGTGAGGGCCACACCATTGCCCTGGCCTAGCTGCACCTCTAAAACTCTTTCATTTCCTCTGAGCAAGCAACTTTACAATGATTTTTCCCCCTTTTGTATCTAAAAGATATGTTCTCTTTGAGCCAAAAGGAGTTGGGATTCCCTTGGTGGTGATTTATGGCCTGCGTTTTACGGGGTGTCAGATGAGATGATCAAAATGACCTTAAAACCTAGACAGGCACTTGCTACACGAAAGCTTATCTGACATCTCTCCCAACTGTGCAGCTGGTCCAACAGGGGCCCTACTACACATGCAAATTAAAGCTGTCTAGAAACCAGCTGTCAGACTGTTGCACATTTTCAAGCATGAACTTAATAGCTGGTTGGCTTTTTTTATATAGTGCACTAGGCTCTTTTTCTTTTTTAATAGTGCCATAATTGCTTTGCACATGTGGCAAGTCTACATTTATTGTGGGATTCATCCCTCTGGTGTGTAATAGTGCAACGTGTGGCAGAGAAATCACCCCCCAAAATTTTACGGGGACAGTGGTGGCCAAGACCAAGGCTCCAACCCTGCTAGGTGAAACCTGAGCGAGGTAGGAGCAAAGGGAGCGGGGCGGTGTGGCGTCGAAGGCGCGGTCAGAGCGCTTTGAACGTGGTAACAGCGTTGCCAAGTCTTAAATATGAAATGATTGTATGGGACGCTCAAAATGATCATAGTATTTGCTGAAAAACTATCGTACAATGAAAAAGTATGCGTCCTCAGGACTGGCCCATAGGCGGGCTGGAGACGCTGGGCCAGACCGGGGACTGCGCCTAGGGCACACGTTCTTAACCGCGAGAGCCCCGAGGCAGCTCGCACGGACAACTGCCGGCGGGAGCTGTCGGCCTCACGTGGCTCGGGGTCGCGTGCGGCGGTGGGGGGAGGGGCCCTGCGTGCCGCGCCGCCGCCGCAGGGTCACGTGAGGCGGGCGGAAGGTGAGCAGGCAGCATGGCGGCGGCGGCGGCGGGTCTGCTGCGGGCCACAGTCGGGTTGGCTGCGGTCTCGTCCCTCCACCGGCCGGGGCTCGAGCTGCGGTGGGCAGGCGCCGCCGCCGCTTTCCCCTCGGCCCGGAGGAGCTACGGCTCGGAGGCGCGGGAGGAGGAGGAGCTGCGCGTCCGCTACCTGGACGACGAGCATAAAGGTAACGGGGGGAGGGGAAGGGATTTCGCCCCCGCCTCGATCCTGACACGGGGGGGACCAGGACGCCCCCCCAGCGCAGAGATCGTGCCGCTGTGTGACGTCACCCGGCCCCTGCACCACGTCACGGGGGGGTGGTCCAGCTGCAGGGCAGGGGGAGGACAGCCCTGGCCCTTACTCTGACGAACTCTGGGCCCACTTCTGGGCTGTAGCGTGGGGGTGAGGAGCCTAAATGAGGTGCAGACAGCTGTACCCAGGCTCTGAGGGTGCTGTGGCAAGTGACTGGTAATGGAGGATCCCCCTCACCAGCGCCCTGCAGACTGCCTTTTGCAGGAGGGCATGGCTGCACAGTGCTTCAAAAGGAACTGGTTTCATGACAGTCTGAGTCCTCGTTACCTGACGGTTCAGATGAAGGTGCTTCAAAGTGGCTCTGCTTGATTAACTATTGTCAGCAGGCGTCAGGGCCTGGGCTATGCTGACGCAGCCCAGACCTACTCCTTGCACTGCCTTCAGAATGGGAGGGCGGAAGCGAGGGGAGGGGTTTGCCTAGTCGTGTTGGATGATGGGGTGTGTGGACTGGAGCCCTCCCACCTCGGGGAGCTCCAGTCCCCACACCCCACCCTCCAATACGGCTGGGCAAACCACAGCACACACGGACCTCCATCTGCTCCCCATCCCCCCCCCCATCTGAAAACAATGCTGGGGCTGGGTAGGGGAGGTTGATCCCCTAAGACCCACCAGCGAAATGCCTGTTTGGTCCTGGGGATCTCTGTAACTCACGATACTTCCTGCAAAGTGCAGTGAGTTATAGTGGAGTTACAAGTCTGTCAGGGCCCGAGTGTGGAGCTGAACGCAGAGCCCTGGCTGGAGTCTTGTTTGAGCCAGGTTTTGCCGTCGTGTTTGGTGTCCAACACCAGCCATCCCAGAGCAGCCTGCTGTCCCACCTGAGGCTCCTGTCTCATGTTTCAGTTCCAACGTATTGCTGTTTAAGCCTGGTGTGTAAATGACTTCAATGCATCTGCTTCAATGGGCTGTCCTGGACCAGTCAGCACCATACCACACCAGCTGTCTGTTTTCAGGCCTGCCTCTTGGCTTTGGCTAAATCGATCCACGGAGTTGGGTCCAGAGGTAGAACCATTTGTGCAACTTAAATGGCTGCCTGAGCACTGAGGGGTGTCCCGAGTTACCTCAGCATTTGGGGTGTCTTCTCTTAATGCATTGGTTTGGCCTGCTGGACTCTTCCGCTGCAGTGCGTGAACTTCTGTGTTGAGAAGGGATTGGAAGGAAGTAGAGGGGGGTTGGATTCAATGCTCCATTGAAATGGCTTTCACTATGAAAGAATTGCTCAGAGTCTTGCAGGGCGCAGTGCATTGGCTCTGCCTGGATTATTTTTAAGTGTTTCTTTTTAGTCATAAGGATTAATAATTTTTTTAATGAAAACAGATTCTGAGTCGAGCGAACTTCTGGAATAGCCACAGTCAAGGGCTTTACCCAGTCTTGGAATTTATGCCTGACCCAATGATGGTTCTGCCCCCAAACTGCTGCTCCATGTCCCATTTTTGCAATCAACTACATAACTGGTTTGAAACTTGCAACATTTCAGTAGTGTTCTGAATTGTGATGGAAAGGAAAAAACGATAAAAATGTTGGCAGACTATCATGTCCTTTTCCCATTCTCTGGGGCAAATTAGATGATGACTATACTGTATAGGCTTTAAAACTTATCTTGTGCCCCAGGCTGGATCCAGACTTCAAGGCTCTTAGTAGACTAGATCTAGACGGAAACACAAGGAAGCAACAGCAGGGGCAGCTCTGCTTCTTGCCTAGATCACAGAGTTGTGACAGCAGCAGCAGCTTTGGCTCTGACCCAGGGTATGTGGCTGTGGCATGTGCCAGAGCTGGAGCTGCTGCTGTGCCTCATGCTACAGCAGCAATTCCAGCTCAGTTTTCAGCATGCAGCATTTGGTGGGAACTGGCAGCTGGGTGGCAAAAGGTGAAGTGGCCTTGGACTACTGTGGCTGTGTCAGTCCTCACTTACCCCTTGCCACCAAGCTTCATGTTCACCAGGGCCTGAGGGGCTTGGGTTCTGTGACAGACCATGCACCACAACATTTGGTGGTTCAGCAGTAGTCCAGCAAGCTGGATAGAGTGGTTCCACGGGCCATATATTTAACACCCCTGCTGTATCAGGTCATCATATTACTGACTACTACTTTAGGGTATTGCAAGAGAAAAACAGGTATTTGCCCCATTTGTTGGGAAGATAGAAAACTCGCTTGGTGTCCAACAGTAGCCTTCCCAGAGCAACCTGCTGTCCCACCTCAGGCTCCTGTCACATGTTTCAATTCCAAGGTATTGCTGTTTAAGCCTGGTGTGTAAATTACCTTGGTGCATCTGCTTTCATGGGTTGTCCTGGACCAGTTAGCACCATACCAAACCAGCCATCTACTTTCAGGTCTGCCTCTTGGCTTTGGCTAAATCAATCCATGGTGTTGGGCCAAGAGCTAGAACTATTTGTGCAACTTAAATGGCTGCCTGAGCACTTGCTTTACTTTTGAAAGCAAGATATCTGATCTTAAATGTATCCAATGACTGGGGATTGAGCATTGCCTGAAATGACTCTTAGGAACTACTCAGGCAGTTGGAATGGTAAGTTTCCTTAGTGCCAGCAAAACTAACTTAATGGTTAGAGTATAGATGAGGTGGCTAAAGGTGCAGGTCATTCTGTAGTTTTTACTAGTCAGAGTGCTGAGTACATGCAATTTCTGTATTTCAGACTGTAATCTCAGTGGGTTGGAGGACCGTGTGGTAGAAAAATAAAATTTGTTGGGGCTAACATCAGTCAAAATTTTGACCTGTTAGGGAAGATGGTCTGTCTTGCAGGATGTATGTATGTATGTATCCATCTGTCTAACCACATGTCAAACCAAAGACCTTTTTAAATGTTTTCCTCCTCTCAATGTATACCAAACCATGTTAAAGTCTATATAAAACAGCATCCAAGTGCAGGGTATTGGTAGAAGTGGCAAATAAATTGTGGACATATGTAAGAGTTCTTCTCAAATGTCTTGCTAAGTCATGGACCCTGTCTTTAAAAGAAGAGGTATTATTGACTGACTTCACCTTGAAAATGAGAGCCTGTTTTGTCTACTGAAACAAGAGTTGTTGTGTTAAGACAGGTTACCAGGGATAGGAATCAACGCTTTATTGTTTTAGTTATAATTCCATAGCTCAGAAAGGAGATTAGGCTGTTTGAAGAAAGTGATTAAGGTCCAGCGTAACAAGAGAATCATCTTCGGCTGTGCTTTGATTGACATTACATTTATAGCAGGTAAGAATGAAAAAATTGAGCTGTCTTAAGCTTTTAGTCTATTTGTCCAGTGTTTTTTTTTTTAAATTAACTGTGCGACAATTATAAAGGTATGTGTATGCCGTTGCATATACTTCCCTGACGTGTAAAATTTGGATTGTTAGCCCCCCCAAGTCTTATCTAGTGAATGTCACTTTGGGTTTGTGAGATTCAGTAACACATAATTTGAGTAAGGTGTTGAAGTGTTCCCCAAAAGCATCCAACTTGGGCTAGCTGCAGAAACAACAAGCTGCTGAATTATTTCTGGATCTTAAATTTTCTGAGCAACAAGCCAATAGACTCTATAGAAAAAAATTCCTTAGATACAGTTCTTGGGGTTCAGGGTCCAACAAAATGGGAACTATTTGTATGTGAAAATAATGCACGGTGAGTATAGTAAAGCAGCAAATACAGTACCATAAGGCAGTGTGGGGCCAACTTTTTTGGCAGGTGTGCCACAAATTAGCCACCTACTCTCCCCAAATATCACATTATTCCCCTTCCTGTACCAAATATCCCTTTCTGCCCTGTACTCCCTGCCTGATCTCCTGTTCTGTTTCCTGCCTGGTCTGCTGCTGTGCTGCTTGTCCCCTCCCTGATCACTCACAGAGGTTGAACTCATTACTTATTGCAGTCATCCCACAGGTTTCCCACTCCTGCCATATGGATTCAACCTTGGGAGTTAAAGGAGTCAACTTTTCTGACCCAACTGGATCCTGCATGCACTTGTGGCAAAAGAAATCTTTTGCCCTGCTCAATGATTTGTTGACAAGTAGTTAAGTATCTAAACTTCCAACATTTGTTATTGTTGGATTTTGGTACTAGAATTTCTTTTATGAATGGGAACAAATGATTCCCTTCCTAAAATTACTATTTTTTTAGGCTATTTACTGTCTCAGGAAGGTAATCCTGTCTGGCTTATATTCAGACAATACTTTGTAATCAAAAGAATTAAAACTTAAGTTCTTGCTTAAATTTTATAAAGTTAAGTTCAGCAGAAATGTTTCAGGCCCTTGTGGTTGTGTTCCCCTTCTTGAGTCTTATTGGAAGTCCAGGGTACAGATCTATACACTGTACTCCTTTTAAGTGTGTAACTTCAACTGAAAAAGCTTGTCCCTTATCCAAACCTAACACACACAATCAAGATTTGTTAAGTATAATACCATGAAACTGCTTAGCTTCTCTCATTTTCAGGGCTTGTAATAACAGCCCTTTGATATTTCTTCTTCATTCTTTGTGGCTTAGTTAAAGGGAGTACAGTTAGTTGCAGAATAAACTATTACAGCTAGTATGTAGTTAACTGGAATATGGTTTGGTTCCAAAGTAGAAGGGCTTCCAGATACTTTCACTTAAGGAGCTTTGTGTACTTACTTAATGAGGTAGTTAGCATAGAATCAGGGTAAAGTATCTTGAGTTTTAACATTGCTCTGATGCCGTGTATACTTGATTTAAGTTACTAGTCTTTCCAGTCTTTGCACATCAGTATTTGCTCTATTGGATGTTTTTTCAAATGCAGGTGCTTTTATTTTGTGTTCTGAACAAAAAGTTTCTGATTTAATTACTTTTGGTTTCAGAGTTCTTGCAGGTATAGTAGGAATATTGATTTTCTTTTGGTGGGGAGGGGGTGGGGGAACTAGTGCATTCATTCAAAGGTGATACATCATACAAAGTAGAACAGGGAGGGACCTCAGGAGATCATCTACTTCAGCCCTCTGTTCAAAGATCATCCTTATCTAAGCTACTGTTTACAAGTGTCCATCTAGCCAATTTCAAACAAAACTGCACAAACAACCCTCTTATGCAACTACCAGTCACAGTGCCCCAAAACATCAAGAATGGACTTGTCACAGGTAAAGCAGGGGGACAAGGGCACTGTCAATGTCCTCCCACTGCAAGAACAGGAAGTAATTAAATACACTTGAGAGAGCTAAGGAAAAGGGCAGTCTTCCTTCTCCTTTCCCCACCCTCTCCCCCATAAAGGAAGGTACCCCACCCCCTTTCTCCTACAGTCTATCGTGATCTGTCTGGAGTAAAATTCCTTTCTGATCCTAACTATGGCAGTTGGTTTGGCC
>NW_017729024.1:81336496-81337855 GCF_001723915.1 Gavialis gangeticus
TCAGGCATAAGTCCCAGCAGGATAATAGGCACATGCATCCCAGGCAAAACCTCAAAAATCAAAAGCTAACGCCCAGTGCTTCTGATGAAGGTGAAAAAAACCACTGACACTTGCAGGAGCAGAAATGGAAATAATTCCTTCTCAGCCCCATGTGGCACCTGGGAAAGCCCAAAAGCCTGAGAGAACCAATTACTCTCCACTCTATATTGCAACCTGTGAATTATAAATATAACTGCACATATCACACTCTAACTGGAGAGCCAGAATCATAGAAAATTAGGGTTGGAAGTGACCTTAAGAGGTCATCTAGTCCAACCCCTTGCTCAAACCAAGACAATCCCTGACTATATCATCCTAGCCAAAGATTTGTTTAGCTGGGTCTTAAACATCTCCAAGGATAGAGATTCTACCACCTCTCTGGGTAACCTGTTGCAGCGTTTTAAAACCCTCCTAGTAAGAAAATACATCCTAATATTTAGCTTAAAATTCTCTTGCTGCAACTTGAGACCATTGCTCCTTGTTTTGCCATCTGCCACCGCTGAGAACAGTCCAGCTCCATCCTCTTTTGAACACCTCTTCAGGTAGTTGAAGGCTTCTATTAAATCCCCCCTCGGTCTCCTCTTCTAAATGAAATAGGACCGGTTTCCTCAGTCTTTTTTTCATAAGTCATGCCACCCGGCCCCCTCACCATTTTTGTTGCCCTCTGATGGACCCTCTCCAATTTGTCTGCATCCTTTCTGTAGTAGGGGGCCCAAAACTGAATACAGTACTCTAGATGTGGCCTCACCAGTGCTGAAAAGAGGGGAATAACTTCCTTTGACCTGCTGGCAGCACTCCTACTGGTGCAGCCCAGTATACCACTAACCTTCTTTGCAACAAGGGCACACTGTTGGCTCATACTCAGTTTATTGTCCACTCTAACCCCCAAGTCTGTTTCTGCAGAGCTGCTGTCCAGCCAGTCAGCCCTCTGGGATTGTTCTGGTCTAAGTGCAGGACTTTGCATTTGTCCTTGTTGAACCTCATGAGATTTCTTTTGATCCAATCCTTCAATTTGTCTATGTCACTTTGAATCCTAGCCCTACCCTCCAGCATGTCTACTGCCCCCCACAGCTTGTTGTCATCTGCAGACTTGCTGAGGGTGCACTCTATGTCCTCTTCCTGGTCATTGATGAAGACATTGAACAGGACTGACCCCTGGGACACTCCACTTGATGCTGGCTGCTAACTAGATATTGAACCACTGATTACCAGGGATCCTGGCTTCCCTGATAAAAATAGCACATTCTCTGATAAAAACAACAACATCCATTATTAAAATTAAAGTGCCCCCCTCACTCCCCCAGCAGGGGCCCCCTGCAA
>NW_017729024.1:81342855-81346379 GCF_001723915.1 Gavialis gangeticus
CCTGGCTTCCCTGATAAAAATAGCACATTCTCTGATAAAAACCACAACATCCATTATTAAAATTAAAGTGCCCCCCTCACTCCCCCAGCAAACCCCACTTACCTAACCTTGCAGGCTTGAGAAGGAAAGGGAGCCTGAGCCAAGCCTTGGGACTGACTAAAAGTCTCAGGCCCTGCCCTTTTCCCCCCTCACTCTTTCTTTGGGCAGGACTGGGTGTTTCCTGCCCATTTTGCAATCAGCTCTTGCAGGCTGGAACTCTGCCCACCTGGAGATGCCTTTGTAAAAGGGGAAATCCTCAGCTTCCTCTGCTAAAAGGTAAAATCCATGTTTTTTTCTGTTTTTCCATGGGAAAGGGAAAACCCAGATCTCTGCTTACTATCCGGATTACTACCCTCTGAGCCTGATGCTTCAGCCCGTTTTCTATCCACCTTACAATCTGTTCATCCAGCCTGTACTTCCTTAGCTTGCCTGTGAGAATGTTGTGGGAGACCATATAAAAAGCTCTGCTAAAATCAAGGTATATTATATCCTTTGGTCTCCCTGCATCCACAGAGCCAGTCACCTTGTCATAAATAGCAAATCAGGTTGGTTAGGCATGACTTGTCCTTGGTGAATCCATGCTGACTGTTTGTAATCACATTCTTCTCCGCCACGTGCTTTGACAGAGATTCCTTGAGGATCTGTTAGCACCATGAATATAAAACTCCCCCAAAACAATACTATAATTCACCACTCTATAAGCAGGTGCAAATTTAAAGCATAAGATATAATAGGCTACCGTAGCAGATCTGCTCCATACTTTTTGCAGGGATTGAGGTGAGGCTGACTGGTCTGTAGTTCCCTGGATCTTCCTTTTTCCTGTTTTTAAATATGGGCACTATGTTTTCCCTTTTCCACTCACCCAGGACCTTTCCTTATGGCCACGAGTTTCCCGAGATCATGGCTAGTGGCTCTGCAGTCTCATCAGCCAACTCCTTCAGCATCCTTGGGTGCATCCTGTCTGGCCCGATGGACTAGTATGTCCAGATTTTCTAAATAGACCCAAAACTGTTCTTTTGCCACTGGTGACTGCTCACCTCCTCCCCAAACTGTGCTGCCTGTTGCAGTGGTCTGGGAGCTGAACTTGCCTGCAAAGACTGAGGAGAAGGCATTGAGCACTTCAGCCTTTTCTGGGCTGAAACCTCTGTCGCAAGGTTTCCTCCCCTATTCAGTAAGGGACCCACACTTTCCCTGATCCTCCTCTTGCTACCAACATACTTGTAGAAACCCTTCTTGTTACCCTTCATGTCCCTTGTTAGCTGCAACTCCAATTGTGTTTTGGCCTTCCTGACTTCGTCCCTGCTTGCCCAAGCAATGCTCTTATACTCCTCCCTATTTATTTGTCCAAATTTCCGTTTCTTATAAGCTTCCTTTTTGTGACTTAGTTTACTGAAGAGTTTGCTGCTAAGCCAAGATGGTCTTCTGCCGTACTTGCTTGTCTTCCTGTGCATCAGGATGGTTTGTTCCTGCATTCTTAGTAAAGGCTTCTTTAAAGATAGCTAGCTGTCCTAAACTCTTCTCTCCCTCAGTCTGGCTTCCCAGGAGATCCTGCCTATGAGTTCCATGAAAAAGTCAAAGTCTGCTTTTCTAATGTCCAGGGTCCTTACTCTGCTGCTCTCCATCCTTCCTTTCCTCAGAATCCTAAACTCGGTCATCTTGTGCTCACTGCTGCCCAAGTTGCCATCCGCTACTACATTCCCCACCAATTTTTCCCTGTTTGCGACTCAAAAAGAGCATGGCCACTCCAGCACTTGTACTAGGAAATTGTCCCCAAAACTCTCCAAAAACTTCCTGGATTGCCTGCGCACTGCTGGATTGTCCTCCCAGCAGATGTCAGCGTAATTGAAGTTCCCCATGAGAACCAGGGCTTGTGATTGGGAAACTTCCACTAGCTGTTTGAAGAAAGCCTCATCCACCACTTCCTCCTAGTCTAGTGGTGAATAGCAGGCCCCCCACCGCAACAGCACCCTTGTTGCTCTCCCCTCTGACCCTAACCCAGAGATTTTCAACAGGCTTGTCTCCAGCTTCATACTGGAGCTCTGAGTTATCATATGGCTCTTTTACATAAAGTACAACTCTTCCTCTGCCTCTTCCTTGCCTGTCCTTCTTGAACAGTTTGTACCCATCTGTGACTACTCCAGTCATGTGAGCTATCCCACCAAGTCTCTGTTGCTCCAATCATGTCATAGTTCCCTGACTGCAAGGACTTGGAATTCTTCCTGCTTGTTTCCTAGGCTGTGTGCATTCATGTACAGGCACCTGAGGTAGCTAGTCGATTGCCCTGATTTCTCAGGAAGCATGAGAACACCTCCTCTGTTTCCCCCTCTTGCTTGCTATTCCAGCTGTTTTCAGGCCACCCAGTGGGGCAGTGCTGGCAGTGCAGAGGAGCCACATGCCAGCCTGGGCATGGACTCCAGGGGGCTGCAGCAAGAAGGGCCCGGCAGTGAAGGGAAGGGGCCACTTTTTCCCCTGCACTGAGCAGCAGCTTCTGCCTGGTGGCTGCTACTACTACCACTGCTTAGCATAGTGGGTGAGTTGGGAGCAGGTGCAGGGCAGGTCAGGTTTGGGGCTGTACGGGTTCTCTCTGGTCTGGAGCTGGTCCACTTTACTGGGCCCAGTCGGCAGTGGGTATGGGGTGGGCAGGGGTCGGTGCTGTGTCCACAGGTCCTTGTCAGTACCATGGGGCTGGGAATAGAGGTGGTGGCAACTAGAAAGAGTTGCTGTTCCCTGGGCTGCCTAGAAAGGCAGTCCAGCTGTGAGGCTGCCCCAGCCCCACTGCATGCCCAGGGGGAGGCAGGATGTGCCACAGGTCAGATGGCATCTGGGCTAGGCGGGACTGAGGGACTTGCCTTGGGCCGGACAAAGTGCCCATAGGCTGTATTTTGCCCATCTTTGCATTGGAGCACAATGTCTGGAAACATCTATTCCAGCAAAGAGAAATCTATTTCCTCACTTAAGGCACATGCCCCAATTTTAGAAGGCTGATTTTGCAGAAAAAATGTGTGTGGTATGGGTCTCGGGGGGGCCCGTATTAAACTCCTATTCCATGGTAGGTCTCCTATGTAACACTGGGCAAATCATTTAACTCGTCTGTGCTGTGGTTACCAGTTTTGGCATGAGAGATTCCCTACACCCCCTCAGGTATCTTAAGGTTAAATTATTTCCAGAGGTACTTGGCTATTATTATGATGGAACTATCAAGAAAAGAAGGAGAAATGAGAAGCCATGGAATATATTTTTATTTTTCTAATACTGACTTCAGTCTGTAATTTTCTAATGTCCTAAATCCTGTTACCCATTTCTGACTAATCTCACTTCCTTTCTTTTTTCCATATTTAGGAAGATTGGAAAGTGTGGTGGGTGTCTGCTGGGCATTAATCACACTTTTTTTGGAGAGGAGCACAGCAGTGGTAGGGTTATGACTGGATATGAAAATGGTTGGAAGAATTGGCTTATGCATTTTTTTTTCCTCTTGAGGTTTTATT
>NW_017729024.1:81351379-81361327 GCF_001723915.1 Gavialis gangeticus
CATTAATCACACTTTTTTTTTGGAGAGGAGCACAGCAGTGGTAGGGTTATGACTGGATATGAAAATGGTCGGAAGAATTGGCTTATGCATTTTTTTTTCCTCTTGAGGCTTTATTTTCTTCTTGCAAAGGACTTTTCCCCCCACTCTTAGCTAATTAAGTTAAATGCAAAAATTAATTAATACATTAACACTTTGTTTTTGGGGTTTAACACCAGCATTACTACTTCTGTTTATATGCTGTGGGGGAGGATGACAGTCCACCTCACCTTCTTTCTCACCTCAAACTCCTAAGAACTTCTGGATTTGGGCAGGCAAAACTGTTATTTTGGATTGCACCTATTAATTCTTTCCTATAACTTCTTGCTAGTTGATATAGCTTCGCTCTGATGCCTCTTTAATAAAAGTTTGGGGGATGTTTCATGTATACCATATACTACAAGTCTCTCTATTTTTACATATTGTAAGACTCCTCTGCAAAAACATTTAGTTAAAAATGTAATGAATTTTGCCTAAAAGGAAGACAGAAAGGTAGGCTGATATGGGTACCCTGAAGAAGTTTCTGATTCTAGAAGGAGATGTTTCAGCTTGAACTGTATGTTGTTATAAATCCTAGCAACAGTTATTAATTCAGTGAAAAACACAGAAAATTTAACTGTCAATAAGAACAGTAGGTGCTTCATTGTTGTGTGACTACAAGGGTGGACACAGATACCACCTTTGTGCTGCCATAAAAAAAATTATGGTGGCACAACAGCCAAGCAAACAGATGTCTGTACCCCTTATTGTGCCACTAATGGCCAAAATTTGTGGTGGCAACAGAGGTGGTATCAATTTGTGCCACTTGTTGCAGCAGATGTCTCTTAGGTTTATGACAGGACTGTGTGGTCAACTCAGAGCTGCCCATGCACTACAGCCACCCTGAGCAGGCAATATAGGGGTGTCAGGAACCCATCCTGCACAATCTGGGAATTCCCATTTCTGAGGTGCATAGTAACAGGCCCCTGAAGTCCATGCAGTGCCTGCCTGGGTTCCCCCATTTGGGATTTCCTGGACACCTGTCGAGCACTCCGGTGTGGTCCCAGGCCTGGGAGTGCCATTCAGCTGATTTGTAGCTGATTGCTGGCCTTAGCCCTGGGACCACACTGCAGTGTCCATCTTATGCTGGTGCAGGACTCTGGAGCATGTCACTAAGCAGAGAAAGCCAAGGTTTCCCTACTTACAGAGCTCCCCTGGGAGCTTCACATCACCCATTGTCCTGTAAGATGAACGGGTGATGTGTTTCACTCAGTGAAATGGATCAGTTGTGCTGGGACTTGTCCTGTTGTAGCTGATTCACTTCATTTGGCAACATCTATTCCTAGCCTTAGCAGAGAAAATGATAACGTTTAGAAGCTTCAGCTAGGTACTGTAATATTAGTACCAATTTACCACAAGATTGTCAGTCTCTTTTTGCGACAGTTTATTTGTGCTGTGTAGAGATTTCTAAGCTAGATCTTTACATTAGCTGCTGAACTGGAAACATTAAAAGTTGAGGTCAGCTATACTAAGAAGAGCAAAGCTCTTGGTACTCTGGCCAGATCCCTGAGGACTGGAAAAGTGCCAACGTGGTGCCCATTTTTAAGAAGGGGAGAAGGGATGAGCTGGGTCACTGTAGGCCAGTCAGTCTTACCTCTATCCCTGGGAAAATACTGGAAAAAAAATCAAAGAGCACATTTGTGAAGGCCCAGCAGGGGAAACAATGCTGAAAGGAAACCAGCACAGGTTTGTCATAGGTAGATCCTGCCTGACAAACCTTATAGCCTTTTATGACCAGGTCACACAGTGCCTTGACACAGGAGCTGAGGCTGATGTAATCTGCCTGGATTTTAGGAAGGCATTTGACACAGTTTCGCATCCTGTTCTTATATGGAAGCTAGCAGGGTGGGGAGTGGATGCCTACACAGTAAGGTGGGTGGCCAGCTGGCTTAGGGACTGCCCCCAGAGAGTAGTGGTGGATGGGTTGTTCTCGGCCTGGAAGGAGGTGGGCAGTGGGGTCCTGCAGGGTTCAGTCCTTGGACCGGTGTTATTTAATATTTTCATCAGCAATTTGGATGAGGGTGTAGAGAGCACCCTCTCCAAGTTCGCAGGTGATACCAAGTTATGGGGCAGAGTTAACACACTGGAGGGCAGGGAGCAGATACAGGCCGACCTGGACAGGTTAGATCAGTGGGCAGAACAAAATAGGATGCAGTTCAACAAAGACAAATGTAAGGTACTCCACCTAGGAAGGAGGAATCCCAAGCACACCTATAGGTTTGGGGACGACCTCCTCAGCAGCTCAGAGGCTGAGAGAGATCTTGGAGTCATAGTTGACTCCAAGGTGAACGTGAGCCAGTAGTGTAACGAGCCATCAACAAGGCTAGTCGCACCTTGTTGTGTATTAGCAGATGCATGACCAACAGATCAAGGGAGGTGATGCTCCTTCTATCAGACTTCAGTTGGAGTACAGTGTCCTGTTCTGGGCACTGCACTTCAAGAGGGACACGGGGAATCTGGAGAGGGTTCAGAGGGGAGGGCCACTCGCGTGATTAGTGGCCTCTGTGAAAGACCCTACGAGGGGAGGTTGAGAGATCTGGATCTCTTCAGCCTTCACAAGAGACGGCTGAGGGGAGACCTTGTAGCTGCCTACAAGTTTATCAAAGGAGGACAACAGGGCGGTGGTGATGCGCTATTTACCAGAGCGCCCCAGGGAGTAACTAGGAACAATGGGTGCAAACTAGTGGAGAGTAGATTTAGGTTAGACATTAGGAAGAAATTTTTTACAGTAAGGGTGGCCAGAATCTGGAATGGGCTCCAAGAGAGGTAGTACTATCATCTGACTTGGAGGTCTTCAAGAGGAGGCTTGATAGTCACCTGGCTGGGGTCATCTGACCTCAGTCCTCTTTCCTGCCAGGGGCAGGGGGTCAGACACGATGACCCAATGTGATCCCTTCCGGCTTTACAATCTATGAATCTGTTAACCCAGTCAGCATTTCTAATGCTAATCTACTGCTGGTGGTTTGGGACTAAGTGTGTACTGAGCTATTTCTGGTATTTCTGTACTATTCTACCTTGTGGACATACCCAAAAAGCGCATGTTTTATTTAAAAGGATGTCATTGAAGTAGTAAAGACCATACCTCTTTCCCAGAAGTTTTTTATTACTGTCATCCAAATCCTTGCAAAAGGCAAGGCTTTCTGAGGCTGATATCTGCTATTGGACCCAATTGCATAGTTAGTCTAGAGTTAGACAAGCTTTTGAATGTAAGACATTCTTCAGGACAAAAGCTTGTATAACTATCCCAACTATGCATTTGGTTCAATAAAAGATATCACCATAAGAAATCCTTGCCTAGCACAATTCCTGGACCATCACAGCTGCAACATCACTCTAACACCATCCAAATCATTGAAATTTACTAAATAAAAGATCTTGAGTATACTCTAAAGCCTAAAATTAAAGAACTTGCTACTTCTGCAGAGAGACTCAGACCCACTTTGTTTATAGATGTACACTTTGTGCATGTATAATCTATTCCTGTAACCACAGGGAATATTTGAATTAGAAGTAATCTTGACATAAAGAATAAACTGACATAGACAAAGCTGACATATTGCTATGTGCAAAAAGCCACTGTATTTCTGTTAACAAATACAAATCCTATTTTTTAAGAATTGAATGAGTCGGTCAAGATATGTATTAGACAAATGCAAATACCTGATAATCTTAAAAATAAGAGTTGTCAGTTGAAATGTTTATCTTGCCTGAGCTGAGACATAGAGTAGGTATGTGGCGTGATTATACAACAAAACTGTTTATACAGGTACCCAGCTTATGCATGCAACCATGGCAAGTACATGTTGAAATTTAAGGGCATGTTTGTATGTATCAGGCCATTAGTTATTAAAATAGTTCCTTAAATTATGTGCTGTTTTTGTTGGTCATGTAAGCAGTCTGAAAATATCATCAAGCGTAAAGTAAAGAAATTGCAGGGCAAATCAGATGCGATAATGTATGTACAATTTTTTTTTCAGTCCTCTCTTGGTATCACTTTAGCATTAAAATAACACAGATGTTTCATTTTTTCCCCCCTTTGTGTCTCATATACTTATTCAAGGTTTTCTTTTTCCCCCTTGTAGGAATTGTGGTGCTTGGATTAAATAGACCTCATGCCAAGAATGCACTTAATAAAAATCTTTTAAAAATGGTAAGTGGAAAAAACTAACTGCTTCTAATGTGAAGGTAAAACATTTGAATTAAGTGTTTGAAAAGTATTTGGTTTTCCCCTCCTCCTTTTCTCTGTAGATGTCAAAAGCTGTGGATGCTTTGAAATCTGATAAGAAAGTACGAACTGTTATATTCCGGAGTGAAGTCCCTGGGATATTCTGCGCTGGTATGCAAACTTAATTTTATTATGAAGTTAGAAATCCATAGTCTCGTAGTACAGTAGGAATGGCCAAGATTCAAAGGAAGCATTGTATCATTTGCTCATGTTCATCTCAGTAGCAAGTAAAACTTATGTGACTTTTTTTTCTTTTCCCCCTTTAATAAGGAACTAACATAATTTGCTGGTAGTAAATGATTTAATCAGATTCAATACATTCCACCCTTTGTGGTGAAAAACTACGTTCGGTTGAAGTTTCAAAAACTTAACAATATTCAAGTCACACATGCTTATTTTCACAGTTTTAAAGAAACCACCAATTTGTTTGAAATTATTGGCTAACCACCTGGAATCAGTCTGTTGAAATGTTAAGCTAGCTTTTGATGCTTGTAACCACTCCTGCAAGTGTCAAGAGAGTATTTTCATTTTATTTAGTTACAAAATTAAACTGGATGTACAAATCAATTTATTGTGTCTATCCAATTCAGGGTAGTGATTGATTCATTCAGATTAGATAAAACAATTTGGAAAGCATTTTACCTTCTTCCCCTTCCTCTCTTTTTTCCCACCCCCCATACTCTGAGTAAAATTGGTGTGAGAGAGTCAGATCTACTGATTTTTTTACAACTTAAAGCAGATGACCAGAAGCAATTAATTTAGTTTGCTACCTAAAAATATTAAATGAAAAACCTTTTTTTAACATTCTATATCCAGTATGCCAAGTATTTTTAAAACTAATGAAAACAGTATTTGAAAATGTGACTTGTTCATTTTTAACTGAATGCCATTTTCCATCAAAATGTGGGTTGACACGGATCAAAAAGAAAAAATTGTTATCTAGTAAAATAAGAAATGCATCAATTATCACTTTTTAACATAAAATAGAAAATGAGTCTATGTACATGTGTAGTGTATCTTCATGATTAGCAGAAAGTAAGATACATAAAAGTGATTCTGTTCAGTTTCAAATCATAATGTCTTAATGGATACCAACCACAGATAAATCAACCTTTTGAAATAGGAAAATAACTAAAAAGTACAAATGCAAAGCAAGAGTAGAGCTGAGCTGGTGGTTTTAAATCGCTCTCGTGGAGTGTAAATGGTAAACAGAAGAGGATGCCCTCTTATTTTCAGTTTGGAGTTGTGAAACCTGTTATAGTAACATATGAAACTGTAAAATACACTGGTATAAAAACAATTGATTTTTTTTTTCAACTTCCTGTTCCACATTTTTAAATAAATGTGCATAACTATTGAAGAATGGGGAATGCGTAGGATCATAATAGTGCATAAAAATGCACCGTGAGTTATACCTGTACCTATGGAAGCCTTTTGATGAATTTTGCTACCAAACAATATTTTTCAGAATTTTTTTTTTTGACTGATTTGGTAGCTGAGATGTAGGAAACATGAGTTCATGACTATCAGCACTCATTCAGAGGAAAAAAGGAACTTAGGCTAAGTATAGACATTTAAAAAGCCTGAGGTGAAATTGATCTAAGTTATGCGGTTTTCTGTAAGCAGTATAGTTTAGATTGGTAGTGAACAGAACATACACTTGCTCTTTGAGGATATGGGGGTGGGGGGCAAATCTTAAACTGGGCTCTGCCATTTTTAAAGCAGTCTGTGTGTGCTAAATGTCTCTTATGGGTATAGACTGGCTTTGGGCATTGACCTTCTGTTCTGTTACGGCTATAGACCAGTTTCTGATCACTTACACTTTTACTGGTATATTGTTTGTACCTGGGCTTGGGTAGGTCATTGAATTGATGTGCTTGGGCTCCAATGGTAGTTGGTTCATTTAATTTAACACCCTTTGCTGGTTAGTTTCTCAAAGCTGTGATTGGCTCCAAAGAGTGTTATTGCTTCTCCATGATTGAAAAGTAGGAAGTGTTGGTTTATGCTGCAGATTGCAGCATGTTACAGAGCTACATAACAGCTTTAAATATGCTTGCTCAGGTAGGTGGAAGAGTCAGGTAGCACCACCTCTTAAGGTGGTTGATACTTTACTCTTGTAGGATACTGTTTTTATATGCTTGTAACTTTGGCAAACTGGAATGGTCCTTTGTTTTTCTATATGCCTCTCTGCCCCAATTAAAATTTTATTTTTTGAAAACTTCAGCCAAAATAGTTCACTTGTGTCCAAGATAAGGGTGGGAGAGAAAAAGTTTTAAGACACAAATCAAAAATATCCTTTCATACATAGTTCAAAAGAAAAGCAAAACATTGGTGACGTCTTTGGAAAATTATAGCTTTCCAATGCTTGAAAGGTGAGATTTGACAGTTAACAGAGGAGAGGAAGGTCTTTATGCTGGGACTCTGTCATTTTCTGACCTCCATGAGATGTATATAGATTTGGCTAAGTTACTTTGGCTTTTGGGGGAAAAAAAAATAAAGCATTTGACATATATGTAGTAAAGGTTTATCAAGATGGGGAATATTCCCCAAATATTTCCTCCATATTGGGCATATGTCAAGTTAGTATTTAGCAGAGCATTCCTTATAATTGCAGCTCTGGCCTGTGCAGCACCCAGCAGCAATCATCTGGATTGTCCCGTGTTCCTGGTGACCTCTTCCGTTGGGTCCTGGCAGCATGGAGGATGAAACTACATGATTCAAGCACAAAAGGGACCAGAGCTGATCTGATCTGATGGTGGGTTGGTGTGAGGGGATGATTGGATTTACAGAAAGGCCACCAAACAGAGAATGGGACTAGGTGTTGGGGCAGGTGAAAAGTGGGACTGTTGGGTAAGGAAACTGGAGGTGTGGACAAATGTATCATTGAGCTGTTTTAAAAGATAAGAGGGAGCTAACTGTTATGTCTTGTTTTGGTGTGATATGAGTTAGTTAAATTACCCTAACTTTGAGTCTTGAATTACAATTGAAATTGAAGCTGTTTAGCTACACTTATATTGCTACAGAATCATTTAGCTGTAATGTTTGCATTGTAGCAGCTTATATCAGTATCCTTTGATACTGCTACAATTTTTACAGCAGTTTGTGTTCTGGATTTGGGCTGGAGTGGATACTGGGGACTGGGAGTGACTGAGATGGTAAGCTCTTATGGGAGAGACTATGAGTTGCTGGGATGAGAGCTTGAGGAAGGGAAACCAGAATGAGTAGCCAGAACTGCGATAGAAACATAGGACTGAAAGTGGCCTCCTGGGCCACTTATATTTGTTCCATGTATTTGCCCAAGAGTTTCCCAGAATTGTCATTTGTGATTCTTGTACACTATGCTAAGCAAAAAAACAGAAAAGCTGAGAACACCATAGGACAGAGCTGCTCAGGGCTCTTGCTGTGCCCAGCACCTTGTCCCCGTGCCATGCAGGCAGCATGAGCCCCTGCTACCGCTGCCACTTGAATAGCCAAGTTCTGCCCCCTCCTTCCAGCCGTGTAGGCTGTGAGTTCACTGGGCCCCGTAACTCTCTGCTGACCTGACCTGGAGACCTAGGGGAATAATTCTTTCCTGACCTCAAATTTGTCTTTGTGGCCATGGGCCTCTCCCCTCTTTAAGTGCAGACAGGAGAATTGTCACACCCAAGTCAAAAAGCAACTCTTAGTTGTGGCCAATGCCCCAGTGCTTCAAAGGACTGTGACACCCTCAATACACTCAACATCAGTAGTATTTACATAGAGAAAATATTTCTTCCTGCGTCTTACAGGCAACCAGCGCAACACCTGCATCGCTGGATTTCCAGATACCTGCCACATTGCAAAGGAGTTATCTGTGTTAACCCTATGTGGAGATTGTAAATACTTGATTCCATATGTTACATGTACTGATTTGTTAAGCCAATAGCTCTCTATCATACTGTTACCTTATGAAGGTTGGACTCACTTTAAGTGAGTCAGATTCTTTGTTCTTGTTATTTTACTCAGAAGGGATTCCAGGCTACAAAACTTAACTCCTTTGGGCATCTTCTAATTTCCAATCTAAATTTGTTCATAACCAGTCGTGCCTTTGGATTTCATGCCCGTGTTTCTTTAGCCTGAGCTCTTCTCTCTTCCAAATATTTTATCCTGTGAATAAACTTGTAAAAAGTACTACTGTCCTCTCTTAATCTTTGTCTTTGTTAAGCTAAACAAACCATTCTTGTTTAATATTTCATAACCAAAAGTCTCCATTCCCTGTACCACTTTAATGAGCTGCCTTTGTGTGTGTTAGAATTCAACAAAGGGCAGTCCAACTTAGTGGCCACAGGTTGTATGCCACATGGGCTGCACTGCGTGGCCTCGCCTGCCACCGTGCATCTCCAGCATCCTGGGTGTCTCTCCCCTGCCTCCCTTCTGCTTCCCTGCCAAGTCCACCAGCTGTGAGATCCACAGGTTGTGTGATGCCCCACCCCACCCCCAGTGGTGAGTGCAGGCAGTGGAAGATGGAGGAGGAGGAATGGGGGCCCTGGAGACAGGCAGCAGCAAGAGGAGAGTAATAGAGGAGGCAGACCCTGGGCTTGGGATCCTGGGAGGTGGTACTGTCATTCAACCTCTTGGGGCGCGTCCACACATGCAAGCATGTGTGCTTGCAGCAGCTCAAATAGAAGCAGTGCAAATATGAGCCAGGGCTTTTTGCTTCAGCACACGTGCTCGGACACGCACTTCGTTGTGGAGCAAATTGTACCACTTGGGACAAAATAACCCTGCCTAGCTCCTCCCAGATCTTCAGTTAGGGGAAGCTAGAGCCCAGCACCTGTGCTGTCCCCAGCAGTATAAAAAGCTGCCCTGTCCTGGCCCCAGCAGTATAAAAAGCCACCCTGGCAAGTAGCTCAGGGCTGCTAGCTCTCAGGAGCTTCTGGGGCCCAACCAATTGGTACCTGGAGAGACTACCCCTTGTGCCCCACTTGGCCAGGAGGTCAGCCACAGCCAGCTGGGTCCAAGGTGCCAGCTCTGAGTAAGCAGGGTCCTGCTACTGGCTGCCCTAGTAGGAATTTTGGAGTTCCCTATTGGAAAACTGAAAAATCCCCGATTAAAAAAAAAAATCCCAAAGTCACTCTCTAAAATACTCCCAATCCATGTTCCTCCACAAGTAAAACAAAAGATCACTGTAAAGAGAGAGAGGCGGAGACAGCTATCGGTTGGACAATGTTTTATTGACGTATCTACAGTGTTAAAGCAAGTCTCTTATAATAAAATGAACTCTAAATACAGGTTTCATGAATACATATTTTGCTGCCCCCACACAAGGCGTTCATCCCCCGCACAAGAGGTATGACCCCAACACAAGGGGCTTGGCCCCCAACAGAGGGTTCAGCCTCCACACAAGGTCTACACCCCCCCAACAGGGGGTTCAGCTCCCTCAACAGGGGGTTTGTCCCCCACTACCACCCCCTGCAAGGCCCACATGCCCCACCCCAGCCCCCCGATTGCTGCCCTACCTGGCCCCATCCCCCACCAGCTGCTGCAACCCCTCCAATCACTGCCTTACCCAGCCTCACCCCCCAACTTGCACCCCCAGACCCCTATGGCTACGTCCACAACCCCAGGCACTATCGCTTAAAAATAACCCAGAAAAAAATAGGAAAAAAAGCCTCTGCTTACATTAGAAG
>NW_017729024.1:81366327-81366723 GCF_001723915.1 Gavialis gangeticus
ATCCCCCACCAGCTGCTGCAGCCCGCCCAATGGCTGCCCCACCCCCTACTCCCCCAGACCTCCCAATGGCTTCCCCACCCCCCAACTTGCACCCCTAAGGCAACCCCCACAACCCAAGGCACCATCACTTAAAAAATGCCCCCAGAAAAAGAACAGAAAATAAATGGAAAACAAAAGTCTCTGCTTACCTTAGAAGCAGGGGTGGGGTGGGGAGGCTCCAGGGCATCCTGGCAGAGCCCCCCGGGCAACACAAGACAGCAGAGGGGCAACAGGGCCTGGGCTGGGTCTGCTGGTGCTGTCAGCCTGCCCCTCACTGTGGGCGGGGTCCCAGACAGCTGGATGGCAGCTTCAACTGCCAGTAAGTGCTGGGGGTTTTTTTGTTTTTCCTTTTAAAGT
>NW_017729024.1:81366862-81367207 GCF_001723915.1 Gavialis gangeticus
GTGGGGGGAGGGGCTGGCTCCGGTGGGGGGAGGGGGCCTCAGGGGGGTCCCCCCACAGTCTCTGCCCCCCCCGACCCCTTACTTACCAGCACTGGAGACCTGGTGCTGAAACATGATGCCTGGCATGTACTTCTGTGGAGGACCGTACGCTGCCCCGCTTTTTTTATACTTCACTTTTTTTTCTAATTTCCTCCCCGCGCTGCAGACTTGCAGTGCAGGGAACATTTTTTTTGTTCCCACGTGTGCCTGTTGCCCCGCCTCAGAGGGGTTTGAGGCGGGGCAAGAAGCACATGTGTGCTCATCTGGACGCATCCTTGGAACTTATATTTGGGTAGCGGCAGTTGT
>NW_017729024.1:81372207-81374296 GCF_001723915.1 Gavialis gangeticus
AGAAGCACATGTGTGCTCATCTGGACGCATCCTTGGAACTTATATTTGGGTAGCGGCAGTTCTGGTTTAACTTAATCTTTTTTTGAACCCTCATCAGAACCATGCAGTATTCTAAATGGTATCTTACTAGTGCCTCATACAGTGGTGCTAGTGTTTCCTTTTTTCTACTGAGCATCCCTGTCTAATACACCCTAGAATTTCATTAGGTTTTTACATAGCTGTGTCACAATGGCAGTTCATGCTTATATCAGCTAATTGATATATGCACCTAGGTATCACCCTTTGTTGTTTGCCTGTGGAATGTCACCGGCAACTGCTTTCCAGTTGGATAACTCACCTTTCAATGTAATCTGCTGTCTTCTTCTTTTGAGCCCAACTCCTTATTTACCTTGTAATTGTAGTATTGATCCTGGTCTTTTAGTTTTTCCATGGCAGGACCTGGAACATAAGCCGGGATTCTTGCATCTTGCCATGCCTCTGCTGTTAGCAAATGCCTGGGAAACTCCTTGGCTATGTGTCTTCTTTCTCTAAGCACTTGTCCAAAAAGAATGATAACATTACAGCTATTAGTTATCTCAGTGATTCTCAGCCAGGGTGATGCAGTCTTTTCAAGGGTGCTATTGGTATTCGGAAGTATTAGTATTGTTAGGTATACAAACACTGATACAATTCATGAGATAAACCCACAGATTTTAAATAGGAATCCATATGTACCAAAAACTTTCTGACTGGTTGCAATCTTTCTTGGGGGGTTTTTTGCAACAGAAGAATTGCTCTGTTATTTTCCCATTGTCAATAAATTTATGAAAGCTAAAAGCTGGCATTTTTCTGGGTGTGCTTTGAGTCTCAGAAGGTTGAGAACCACTGAGTTAACTCCTTTATTGGCAGAGGTCCTTGTGGTACATTTAAAATGTTTTTAACCATGCTGATTACTGAAGTGGGTATCAGTGTGATTCCATATGATGGAATCTAGGTTTAGCAAGCAAATAAAAAAAAAAATAAAGCAGGAACTTGCACACAGACTACGGGAGTGCTCTAGATGCTTCCTTATTTGTCAACACGATATCATTAGCTCCATACAATCAAGAGATCTTGTCGTCAACATCTGCCCGGCATTAACCATGAGAAAACAAGATTGATTTTTACCTTATAGACTAACCAAAGTAGATAAGTAGCTCAGCAGTTCCTTAGCACAAAACTGCTGTTAACTTTTGTTTGCATTTTAGCATGTCTCTCTCTAAAAACAAATAATTATCACTCAGTTGAATTTATTCCTACAGTTTATTAGTCTGGCTCTTTAGAAATTCTGTTTCTTGTCTAGCTTTAGCTTCAGAACAGTGAATAATTTCAATTTTGTCTTTTTGTGTGTTTGGTCTGTGGGTTTAATGATGGACAAGTGGAAAGTATAGTGTTAGATAGTATTGTATGCATCTGAGTGCAGGGTTTGTAAAGTTTCAGATAGGCCTAAGTTCTGTAGAGTAGGCCAGATGTTTAATTGTAGAGCAGGTGTAGGTAATTCCTGCTCGGTACATTTCAAAGGCCAAAGGAATTTGTGTACTATGAACCTATTGGGGCATTACGGTAAGTGGGCGGAATTAAACTGCACAAGTATACTTGAATTTCTGGTTTTCAGAATGTTGAATTTTGCTTATTGAATTTCTTGCCATTGAATTTGTTAGTGCTTTAAGCAGCAGTCTGTCCGGTAAGGGGAAAAGTTTTATAAGTGGTATCATGGAGGTTTGCAACTTCTTGCAGTCTTGTTGCTTCTCTTGCAGACCTTGTGATAGTGGAGTGGGGTTTATAGTTATGTTTGCTGAGAGGTCTAATGAGAGAAATCACAGATATGATTTGTATGCCAAAATTCTGACAGTTTTAATATACAGTGGTCAAAGTAATTAGGTATGTAAAGGGAAGATTGGTCTCTTTCTCTCTCTTCCTCTCTCCATATCCCCTTCCCTCCCCCTCTGCCTCTTAATTACTATTCCCTGCCTTATATATCCTCTTCCTGCCCTTCTAGCCATCACTGTTTCCAGTTCATCCTCCTGTCCCATTTAGTCCTCACTGCTTTAAAAAAAAAAAAAAAAAAAAA
>NW_017729024.1:81374396-81375163 GCF_001723915.1 Gavialis gangeticus
AAAAAAAAAAAAAAAAAAAAAAGGGCTCCTTGTTTAGTGTATTGTAGGCAGCAATTTAATGCAGGCTCCACATGTTTTTGGCTGTGTAGTAGAGGTGAACTGATACATTAGTCTATATCGTATTGGCGCTGATAAAAGGAAAACTGACATTATCGGCAGTCAGCTTTTTTTGGCTGATAATGTTGCCGGTAAATGCCGTGTGCATGCACACAGCTGCAGCATGCATGTGGTCAGGAAACTTGGAAAGCAGCGTCTGGCTGGTAAGTGTGGTGGGGAAGGGGTGTGGGGAATGAAAGAGGTGTGGTGGGGGCAGGTCGAGGCCCCCATGGTGAGGGAGGGAGTAGGGCTGGGGCAGGGGCAGGTGCTGCCCAGCCAGGGCAAGGCAGGGTGCAGGTTGGAGCTGTGGGTAGCTCATTGCAGGGCATGGGAGAGGGTGGGGAGGAGAGGTGGCTCCTGCTGCTGCATGTGCCCTCTGGATTTGTGCATAGGCGAGGGCGGGCTGCCTGCTGGGGCTGGAGGGGGCTGCACTGACCTCTTCCCAGGCAAGGGCAGGGTGGGCAGTGGCGTCACTGGGGTGGGGGGCTATGGTGAATTTTGGGGTAGCTGGAGCCCACCTCGTAACCCCTCTGTTCCAGCGCCACCACCATGCATCCTGCCCCGAGCAGAGCTGCTGCCCTGCCCTGTTACCGGGAAGAGGCTGATGCAGCCCCGAGCCTGCAGTGGCTGCTTGGCCTCGGCCCACACAGATCTGTGGGGCATGAACCCCC
>NW_017729024.1:81380163-81425340 GCF_001723915.1 Gavialis gangeticus
AACCCCTCTGTTCCAGCGCCACCACCATGCATCCTGCCCCGAGCAGAGCTGCTGCCCTGCCCTGTTACCGGGAAGAGGCTGATGCAGCCCCGAGCCTGCAGTGGCTGCTTGGCCTCGGCCCACACAGATCTGTGGGGCATGGAACCCCCCCCATGCCTCCCCCGGCATGTGCACAGCAGCAGGAAATTCTCCCCCATGCCCCCTGGACGAGCCACCTGTGGCTCTGTTCCCCACCTCGCCCCACCATGGCTGTGCAGCACCTGCCCTTGCCTCAGCTCCACTCCGTCCCTCACTGGGGACCTCGATCTGCCTGCACAACGCCCCTTCCCTCCCCCATGCCCCCCAACAGACTTACCAACCGGACACTGCTCTCCAAGCTGTTGTGTTGTGTACTGGCAATTGAATTGGTATGTGGCTGGTCAATAATCAACCATCAGTCTTGGCCCAAAAATCTTTATCAGTGCACTCCTGTTATGTAGTCCTGGGCTATACAGTGAACCAAACCTGACAATCCCTCTGGACTCCCTCATGTCTTGGGTGTGGTCTGTGCAGGCTTCTATCTCTTCCAGCTAGTTTTCCCACTCCAGGGAGGGATAGCATGACTATAATTTTGTGTTTCCTGGTTTTTTAGAGATTTTACTTTTAGGTTACTTTCAGTCATCACCGTCTTCCAATTCCAACTTGCATGTATGGGTAGAACTCTTGGAGGGCTAGGCCTTCCCAGATCTCAGGGAAGAGATAGGAAAACTCTAATGCATCTAAAGAGAAAGGGGCTTCCCAAGCTGTATTAGGAAGTTTGTACCTGTTCTTAAAGCTTAGCTTTTGATTATGATGTTCAGCATCACTTCCTCAGAGGGCATTGGGTGCCATGCATGGGCTCAGGGGTGGGCAAAATGGCAGATCTGGCTGGTGGCCAGGACTCCATTTTCGAGCAGTCCCTGCCTGCATCACTGCAGCTGGTTTCTATGAAGATCCCAGCAGCAGCGGGGCCGTGACAGTATAGAGCCAGGATTTCCATGGAGACTGGCCCAAGCAGTGCTTTCAGGGTGTGCAGCTGGGCAGGGAGCTGCTCCAGGCCTAGGGCTGGGACTTTGTGGTGGTGACAGTATGGTCCAGAGCTGAGACAGATCTGCGATCCACTGCCTGCATGCCCCACTGGGGTAGGGCCGTGATCTGCTGCCTGTACACCGGAGCCTGCTTCTGGAGGGGTTCCTTGCTCAGCCATGCGCCCTGCCAGTGCTGTTTGGTTCAGTCTCTATGGAAACCCCAGCCCTGCGCTGCCATGGCCCCGCTGCTCCTGGGGTCTCCATGGTTTTCAGAACCTTGGAATAAGTTTGGGACACGTTTGATGAAAGACTTCAGTTTATTCCTTCTCATTTGTGATTACATAACATCCGTGTGGGAGTTAAAAGCAGCCGCTTATATATATGAGAATGTAATGTTAGGAAAGTATGTATGTATATTTAGCTATTAACATTATCTTGTAGTCAGAAACAGACTTTAATAGAGTTATTTCCAGTTTTCATTGTGTAACTGAGTTCAGATTGTGGCCTGTAAGGAAGCTTGAAGTTGAAATTGCACCAGCCACATAATCTTTCAGTGTCTCACTGCAACTTGTGTGAAAGATACCTGAAGTAGAGCCAGTCATTAAGCTTTCTGGTTCAATAAATACTTATACAAAGTGGAATGGCTTTCTCTTTGGTGGAGACTGGCTCTATAGTCTGGCATGAGGGATTCTCTGAATTGGGCGTAATAGGGACTTGATTTAGGTCACCCATATCTCAGGTGATTTTCTCGGATGGTTGTCTCTCTCCCTATTTCTGAGGTCTGCTAGAAGGAAATATTAGTTTCCCAAGATCACTTTGCAAAATAGTGTCAAACTTCTGCAATTGGAGGAAAGGTTCCATTCAGTAACTGAGCATGCTTTTTATCCCCTTGAAATTATCCTTGGTTTAGCTTTGCATAGACTTTGACAGCAACAAGAAATCTTTCTTCATTGCAAAGCTTCAGAAAGTTCTGGTGATGCGTCAGGATTGGCTACGAGGTCAGTGGTTGTTTGAATTGCTGATAAAAATGCCAAGGTAGTGTTTCTCTAAGGTTGTTTTTCATGTTTCGGTACTTTCATATGTTAATTCCTAGAACTTCTATTAATTAATATATATTATATGTGTAATTTATATCTAGTGTGTGTATAGCTATAGATAGCAGTTCTAGGAATTAACATGTGAGAGTACTGAAATGTGGGGGGAAAAAAACCCTTATAATATAATACAAAAAAAAAACCCCTAGCAATTTTGAAGCTAATTTTAAAATGTAGTTCTACAGACAATAACTTGCATTCAACTCTGCATGGACCTCAGCTTGGGCTGGGCAGTTGTTTTGGCTGGTGGGGCACTTAAGTTTTGGTGAGCTGTTGAGCTGCACGCACAATCTTTTAGCAAATATCATTTGAACTAATTATAGATAAAAAAACAAATCATACAAAAAATCAGACACGTACTATCACATATTTTAATCCTATTTCAAAAAATAATTTTTCCTGGCTTATGTTTTTTTGAGTAGTGTATATAGAGATGATTGCATAATAGCTCAAAATAAGGTCTTTCTTTTGTGTATTGTGTGTTTGGGGGGCAGTGTGTGTGCATGTGGAGGGCTGCCTGCACACTAGGTCTGAGGAGCCAGCTAGGTGTGGGGTAGGGAGGAAGGGGGATTAGGGGACATGTGCAGCAGAGCTTGCCTGGGCGGTGTGGTTCAGCTGCGAGTGTGGTTTGTCTCCACCTATCCAGCCTATAGTGCTCTGCGCGCGGCTGAGTCCCACCTGCTTCCACCCAGGGCAGTGCTGCTGTCTACACTCACCCCACACCTGCTGATGACCCTGGCAGGGGTGCACAGCTTCCCAGCAAAGTTGTTCCTGCAGCTGTTTGGGTAGTGCTTGGCTCCCCCCTGCCGCCATGGCTTCTTCTCCTCTCGTCTCTGCTGTGCCTCTCTGGGCAGCAGGCAGCACACGGAAGTGGCAGCAGCAGTGACCATAGGGACGCGTACCAGGTACCACATGTATGCTCAGCCAGGTAGGGGAGAAGCTGCAGCCGAGCAGCTCCTCACCCAGCACATGAGGCTCCAGCTCTCAGCTGCCTTCTATTCACTCCAGCCACTAGGCACAATGAGCAGCCACTTGCGGGCAGCCAAGTGGGTGGGAAGTGGTTGGGAGGTGGAGTTGGAGCCCTGCGCACTGGGGCTGGAGGTGTCCCACTGCAGCTTCTCCCACATCTGGCTGGTCACATGATGCCCAGCATGTGTCCCTACTGCCATTGCCATTTCCCTGTCGTATCTGCTACTTGGAGTGGCGTGGCAGGAGGAAGGGCCAAGGAGTACCTGGGTAGCTGAAGCAACAGTTGGAGTATCTGTGCTGGGAAACTCTGCATTCTGGCTATGGTGATGCCATCGGTGGGACCGCAGTATGGGCTGCCCTGGGCAGGAGCAGGCAGGGCTTGGCCCAAGGCAGAGTGCTGCAGTGGCAGCCACAGGCTGGATCCAGTCTGCGGGCCATATTTTGCCCACCCCTGCTTTAAGCTGTTATATTTCTACATGGTGTCTATCTGTTGTTTGACTATGGTCCAGTTAATTTCTTGAATCTTTATTTAAAAAAAAATTAATTTCAAGTGTAAGATTTCAGTTTTCCTGAATGCCTCTTTTTCCTTTTAAATACATGTGCAGGCACTATTTTTTTCCCCACTGAAGTTATAACTTGCATAAACTTGAGAGATTTGCAAGTGCTCAGCACTTCTAAAAACAGCTACTGCATTTTTAGTTAGTAAAAATATGGGTTAGGGAACCTAGCTTTAGATATTCAGTTTTGAAGACTTTGGCTATTTTACTTAGTGATTTGTATATGAAACACATATATGTATCTGTAACAACTTGCAAGTGGCCAAGTTATGTGTAACCCCAAACGGTTGGACTTTTGAAGCTTTATGGAATGTTTGAAACTACCATTGTGTAAATCTATTCTCACATGTTTGTAGAAGCTGAGTGGTGTACATGGACTTGACCATGGCATGGAATTGCAGAGAACTGCTTTTGGGAGTGTGCCTAAATTCATAGGGAAGTAACATCCTGTTAAGATACAGCCTCAGAGCTATACAGGGAAGGGTATACAAGTAACTAGAGAGTTTAAGAATTGCTTAAATTGGTATTGAAATGGAGAAGGTGCGCAGTTTATGGCACGTTACTATTTTGGATTGAATTGCATTTCTTCCAAAGTGGATTAAATTGCAATGGATGAGATGAGATTAACTGAAAACAGAACTGTGCGTGTACACAAGGCAGGTTACACTGAAAAAATAAAGGTGTACCACCACACCCTTTTGTTTGCTGTACTGCTTTTTTTGTCAAACAAGAAACCAGTTTTTCTACTCTTCCTGTGAAGAGGCCTTTCCTGTCCTCTGTGCATAAAATAGATTAACATGCTCAATTTACTTCACTGATTACATACATTTCCTAATTATCTTGTACCCAGCCATAGTACACCATTATTCAAGGGCTGTCTCTACAGGAGGAGGTCTCTCTGTCTAGAATGTGGTAAAGCAAGATGTTTACATAAATACTTTACTCTTCTCAAAGTTTAGTGTTTCTTTCATGCTATAGGCCTCTGTGCCTGCAGGCCTATGACTTTTTGTTTCAAGGACAGGTTTATGAAAATGAATCTTTAACACACTTATACATTTGAACTATTGATTATTATCATGATGCTCTAGTGTGCTTCATCTGGGTTTTATTCAATATAGAAAACTTTTATAGGATATACATTGACTTGATTATCATATTGATTATCAAATCTGTATTTGACTTGTTATGTCTTCAGTGTCATGCTGATCTGGACAGCTCCTTGAACACTGTTTCTAACTGACCTTTTAAAAACATTGAACTAGTATGAACCAATCACACTTATGCTATGTAAAGCCTTTTGCACTAAAGCCTTGGTAACTTTCTTCCCATTCTTTGCTATGGAAGCTTTGCTTTGTGGACACTTTTAACACACTGGGTTCCACAGAAAGCCCTGGGTTCTGTGATACTTAACATGTGTACTAATGTTTAGATATCAGAACTTCATGTTTACATATGTCATGAAACTGGGAAGGATTGTAGACACTTGGAGTATAGGTGTAGAATTCAGAAAAATCTTGATATATGGGAAACCTGGGCTAGAGACAACACGATGAAGTTCAGTGTCAGTAATTAGGAAGTGCTATCCCTAGAGAAGAATAATCAAAAGCACAAATACAGAATGCAGGATAACTGCCTCTGGCATGGCTGCTGAGAAGGACCTAGGGATTTTGGTGCATCTTAGATTAAATGTGGGTTAGCACTGTGATGCCGTCACAAGGCAAATGCTATTTTAGGCTCCATCAACAGGTATATTAGGTATAAGACCCTGGAGATAATGGTCCCACTCTGCTCCACATTTTTTAGGCTTCATCTAGAGTATTGTGTGTAGTTCTTGCCTCTGCAACTTAAGAAGGAAGTGAAAAATTAGGGTCCAGAGGCAGGTGGCAAAATTGATAGTGTTTGGAAGACAAACTGAGGAAAGGTTGAGAGAACAAGGCATAATTACCTTGAAGAAAAGGCAGTTAAGGCTGGAGACATGATAGCACTCTACAAATGTATGAAAGGCAGCCATAAAGAAGAGAGATCATCTGTTCTTTCTTGCTTTACAGCAGTACCCAGCAACTTTTACAAGCTGTGGGCCAGAATGACATGGCTCTGGTCTCATGTGGGCTGGGTGGTTTTGGCAGCACATCAGTTATAGGGGGCTGTCGCCACACCCATGTTGGGGCCAGGCAGCTAGGAGTTGTGCATGCACTACTACTGCTATTCGAAGTCTCCAGCTAGTGGAAAGCTGCACTGGGGCTGTGCAGCTGGAAGTTCCCCTCACTCTTCCACCACCTTCCAGCAGCTGCGTAGGGGCAGCTGAAAGTACCCGCTAGAAGCTGCAGCCACACTGCAGTCCTGTGGAGAGTAGGGGGGAGGTGGGGAGAAGCAGCAGCAGAGCAGGCAGAGCTAGAAGTTTTCTAACCCTAGTACAACTCCTTGATGCTCAGTTTTGGCATTGGTGTGTGCCTGGGCACAGACAAAGCCTTCCAGTTCTGCAGACCATATATGAAGATAGATTATCCATCAGTAGCACTCCCTTAATACAGGCCAGTGTCCACAGAGGAGAATCTTGTATTCTTTTGTCTTCCTTTTAATCTCTGACCGCTTATGTTCAATATTAAGCTTTTTTGGGGAGGAGTGGGGGGTTGTTTGTTTCTTCATCTCTGTATGTAACCAGCTTAATAATTTGCTCCTTTTTCCTCTGAACTCAGGGCTTCCTATCATCTAGCCATCTCTGCTTTTAGATTCACTCTGGAAGTTTTAGTGGAGAGCTTGCGGCTTTAGGATTTATTTTTGTGGGGAAGGGCATACCTGAATCTCCCTTAAAAATCATAGTACAAGATGTATCATTTTGGGAAGAACACTGCAAACAGATAATTATTTAAACTCCTTCTAATATCTTATAGTAAATTAAATCACTGGTGGTCCCCAGAGTTCCTGAAATGGGACTTAAGTAAATTAATCCTAGATTGACTACCCTCTTCTCCTGTGGCACCCAACAGTATTCTTCTGCATCCAGAGATGAAGAATGCTGTTTGGTACTATGAGACCATGACTGTATTGCTGCTTTTTGAACCAGAAGTAGTTTATAGCCACTTTATATGGTTATAGATTTCATAGATTTCTAGGGTCAGAAGCGGCCTGGTATATCATCGGGTCCAACCCTCTGCTCCAGGCAGGAAAGAGTGCTGGGGTTATTTAACCCCAGATGCCTGTCTAATCTCTTCTTGAACACCTCCAAGGTAGGGGAAAGCACCACCTCTCTTAGAAGCCTATCCCATATTTTGGCAAACCTTACCATAAAGAATTTCTTCTTTATGTCCTATCTAAATCTATTTGCCTTCATTTTGTGGCCATGTGGGCTGCCTAAGTAGTTCTGCCTGTCTACAGAGTAGTTCATAGGATCATAAGAAAATAGAGCTGGAAGGGACCTCAAAAGGTCATCTAATCAAACCCTCTGCTCAAGGGAGGATCATTCTTGACTTGTCTGGGATGACTTAAGTACTCTTTACAATTTTCAGGAATGGAGATTCCACAACTTTAAGTAGCCTGTTCCAATGCTTGACCAGCCTTATGGTCAGAAAGTCCTTCTTCATCTCCAACCTAGATTTCTTCTGCAGCAGCTTGAGACCATTGCTCCCAATCTCGTCCCCTATAGCCACGGATAGCAGTCTATCTTCATTTTCTATATAATTGCCCTTCAGGTTTTTGACAAAGGTTATCAAATCCTCCCTTAGTCTTCTTGGCTAAGTACAGACAGTCAAAAAGGCTGAATCAATTCAGTCTTTGGAGGTTAGTCTAAGATGCAGAGATTAAACTGAGAAACAACTGGACACACATTCACTTCTGATTCAGGAAATGCAGCCACATGCCTGCAGCAGCTCAGGCCAGAAGCCGGGCAGGGGGTGGGACTCTAGAGCATGGCTCTCTGGCATGTAGCCAGCATGAGCTATGTGTTCACTTCCTCTTCCTGCTGCCCCTTAGGTCTCTGGGATTTGCAGTCCAGACTCACAGCAGCATGACTCTTCAGGATTGCTCATCACTTCCTGTTCCTGCTTCCAGGTGCCTCTGGGATTTGTAGTCCACAGTCACAGCCAGCATTAAGTTTTTAGCAGGGCCTCATACCCCAGCTGGGGTTTACTGGGGGTTGGGGGGAAGAGCAATTCCTGCCTCCTCGCTTCATTCCCCCTGCCCCTTCTCTGCTGGAGCAGACAGCCCAGCCCAGCCCAGGGCTGGAAAGCAAGCTGGGATGCTGGCGGATTGCAATTTAATTTGTACCAGGAAGAGATCTGGGGCAGAAGCTTCATAAACTGGTTTGACCAAAATCAGTTAAGTCTGGTACTACATTCAACCTGGTTTATCTTTAACCAGTTTCAGCCATTTTCAAACTGGTTTATGTGCACTGAGCTTCTGTTCTGTTACAGGTTTAAACAGGTTTCTGATGACTTAAACTAATTTATATGTAACTTCTCTCCCTAGCCTTTTTCTCCAGACTAAATTATTTCTCCCAACTAGACATTGAGCTATTGCTGACTACTTATTGAGCACAATGTTCCAACCTGTTGTGTGTCCACCCTACAGTGCTTTTGTCTAGTTTGTATTTCTGTAGCTTGTTAATGAGTATGTTGTAGGAGGCAGTGTCAAAAGCCTTACTAAAATCAAGGTATGTCACATCTGCTTTCCCACCATCCAGTGAGCCTGTTGCTTTATTATAGAAGGAAATTGGATTGGTTAGGCATGACTTGCTCTTGGTGAATCCATACTGGTCGCCTTCTCTAGGTGTTTCACAATAGGTTCCCTGTGCCACATTGCACAGATGCCACTATACTGTGGTTCAGAGGCAGCATAATTGTGTTTGGATGGTGTCAGGGAGCATTACACTACAGCTGTGGTAAGCACAGTTAGATGTGGTATAGACTGCTTCTGTTTCTGAAGATTTGTGGAGCATCTTGGATTGTGTCCCAGATTTTGTTCTCCAAATGTTGTTCCTGTTAATAATAGACAAACTTTAAAACAAATACAGTTTACATGTTTATGGGCCACTTGCATTTCCCTGATTTGTCAACAGAAATCAATTATGTCTGTGATACTTTAGGTGGTGGCTTTCCTTGTTTCAAATATAGTCTCTTAAGACATTTCGCATAAGTGGCATTTGGGTTTTCTTTTAAAATGTTATATAGTGGAATGTTTCTTTAAAATGCTGAATATTTCTGTTGGTCTTAATTTTTATTAGCTCGAAGCTTGATTTTTGCAAAATGGAAACCTTCGACCAGATTGGTTTACCTTTTTAGACAAGAGTATCTTAATATGGTTAATGTACCTCTGCTGAGCTTGAGCATTGGCACCTGAGTGGTGAAGGAAGTCTGGGGAATAAATAAAGCATAGTGACTAACATACGTTATGATACCATCTTTGATGGTAGCTTTATAAAATCACATTTTTGGTATATTTTGTGTACATATTTTCTAATCACAATTACAACTATAACTCTGACTCCTAGGCATAAAATAAAGAAGGTGTGTTTCTGTGTGTGGACTATATGCCCTCACTTCCATTATGCATTCCCTGGTATTACTGAGGGGAAACTGGTGTAAAGAGATGAGTCTTACATTCTACCATAAAGGTCGAAAGACTTGAGCACAAGATGTTTTCCAGTGGTACAGAGTTTACAGGCAAGGAAACTCCTGAGTAAATGTCAAGCCTCTGAAACCTGATATTTCTCCTCTGGGCTCTGAGACACTGAATCTCCCCTTTGCTTATATCTGACGTTGTAAATTGAGAGAGTGGCTACGGAGGGGTGGCTTGAGGTCAGCTTTTATTGTGGATGCTGTCTTTATTTGGCTTGACTTTATTATTTTTAAGCATGGTTTTCAAAGCTTTTCTTCAGTAAAATCACCCTGTTTTGGAGCCTATGAAGTAGGATGATTATGCAGCTGCCTGCAAAATCGGAAAGAACTTTTCCAATAGGTAGCAGCTGTGAACAGTGTGGATTTTGATGAACTTGTTTATTTTATTTTCAGTTTATTTTGTCGGTAGGTAGTTCTGAGGTGTAGTTGCTACTCTGAGGCCAAATACTGTATTTACTTGCATACCACACACTTTTCCCTCCAAATTGGGGCTTTATGTTTTAAGTGGGGAAGCTGATTTTTGTGCCAGAATAGAAGCCTGGAAATGCTGTAATGGCTGCTGAGGGCTCTGCTTCTCTCCTTTTCTCCAGCCAGCTTTCAACATTCCCATAGTTGCCAGTTCAGCAGCGGCTGTAAAGTGGTTTAAATTAGCTTTTTGCCTGAATTGATCAGTGAGATGACTGAGGGCAAGTAATGAGGTTAGCTTTTAGCCATGAGTCTGGAAAAATCCAGTCTTCCCTCCACCCTTTTTGCCTTCCCCTCAAAATTATTCAATTCTTATCTTGGGAGGTTGCGGGGGGGGAGGGTGTTGGTGGTATGTGAGGAAAATACGGTAGTAAACATCCACTGATTGTATGCCATATTTATGCTAAGGTGGGTTCCAAAGGCATAGACCTTGACGTTGAGCTGTAACTGGATAAGAAGCCAGTGTGCTATAATATAAAACACAGGTGTGGGATGTGTTGTCTTTATACAGAAGCTGAGCTTGTGTGTTGAACCACCTGATATTTTTGAATGGCTAAATGTTTCTATAAAGAGAGCGTATTGTGGTAGTTGGGTGTGCAGAACAGGATACATCTATTGAGAAAAATATTTATGACCCTTATAACTAGTATTGCCTTCGGTTGGGCCATAGGTGAAGGGAAGGAGGCCAACTTCCTCTTCTGCAACTGTTATGGTGGCATCTCTCTTATTACTAGGGACTTACCAAATTAATAGTGGGAGTGGGCTGCGTGGCAGCAGTGGGCTGCACAGCGGCTCCTTTAATCTTGAAGGTTCCCCTGTGCGCCCCCACTGCTGCTTGGTGGAGGGGCTCCCTGTTCATCACTCAGTCTTGATCAGCAGGTAGGCAAAAAATGTGGTTTTAAATATGGTGTCATTTTTGCCACTTGCTGATTGACCGAGGGGCCCTGGCAGGCCTGCTTCTTGTTGCTGACTGGCCGGAAGGCAAAAACCACACCATATTTAAAGTTGCAGTTTTCACCTTGGGGCTGATCAGGAGTAAGGGGAGGGGGCAGCAGAGCTCGCCCAAGCAGTATGATCTGTAGCTGCCCCTGTGGTGCTCTATATGGAGCTGAGCTCTGTCCGGGGCAGCCTGTACCATGCTCCAGCGTGCGCCCTCCTACCAGTGTGCACATCTTCCGGCAGGGTTGCTCCCAGTGCGGCTGCAGCCACCCGGATGCTGTTCTACTCCCTTTGCCTCCAGCAGTGCTTCCTCTTCCTGCTGTGCTGCTCTGGGCTGGGAGGAAGCTTCAGCTGGGCAGCTCCTGCCCCAATGTGCAGAGCTCTGGCTCCAGCTTCCAGCTGCCTTCCACCCACTTTGCCCAATTCAGCACAATAACAGCCACCTCCAGGCTCAGGCTGCAGCATGGCACGGGTTGCCTTGGGCGGGGCTCAGCTCCATGAAGAGCAGCATAGGGACAGCCACAGACTGCACTGCCTGGGCAGACTCTGCTGCATGTGCCCCCTGCCCTCTCCCCCTACTTCTGATCAGCCCCAAGGCAAAACCACAGTCATTTGAAGAAAGAAAAGATATCTACTCGAAGAGTTATTCTTTGAGATGTTTTGCCCATGTACAGTCAATGATTCAACTTCCCCTTCTACAGTTTTCTAAGACTGGGGTTCTTTATTGAAGGAAATGAGGAATGGTTAACTTGGCTCTTTTATGTCCTTGAGAAAAGAGTAGGAGGGCATTCTGGAGCAGAGGCAGTGACCCCAACATATGTTGTTGGCTAAAGAATATGTTGTATGCATGGTGTGCATGTGCACTAGAAACAGGATGGAGTGAACATGTATCCCAAATAGCCACTGTTCTTTTGTAAGGTAAGGACATTTGTTTTCCTCTTTTCCTTGTTGAACAGATATATATGAAATGTTCGTGTATCAGAGATTTATATTAAGAATCTGAACTTCTTTTGCCTGGAAAAACACCATGCAACTTTGATGCAGTTTGGTAATCATCCCTCTCTGACACTGACTGTCCTGAAAATATTATATAATGCAGATTTACATGTGCTAAGTGTTTTACATAGCAAAGGTAAGACATAATTCATGATATGTAAACTTCAGTTTTTTCTTTGGTCACCTGTTTAAAATTGCACCCTCTCTATTCCTGCGTCTTGCTTTTCACCCTATCATGGACAGTCTGTATATCTTTTTGTGAAAAATTCCTTATATGGCTAGTGTGATAATAATGAATTAAGGCAAAGTTATTATTTAAGCATGACATTTTGACCATTGGTTGACTTTGACGTTTTCTCCAGTAAAGAGATCTTCAGTAAAAGTTGAATTGGAAAGTATGTGGCCAAGAGTTTGCCACATGAAATCATGATTGTCTGTTTAGCCGTGACATTTAAAAAAAAGGGGGGGGGGGGTTTAAGTTTGGGGAATACAGTGTTATAAAAAATTGTATGCAAGCAGTAATGTATGTACTATGAAACTGTTGAAAATGGCCTCATTTTCCTGTGGTATAGATTTATCCAAAGCATATTGTGGTGACTGAAGTATCTTGTTTACCTTCACAAGTACAGATCAAATAGAAGCTATTGTAAATTTTTTTTAAGTTTTACATTAGAAAAAAGGAAATCTGATGACTACTAGTGAAATCCTGTTGGTTTTACTAAGTATGTAGTTCTAGAGTGGTTATTTACATAAGTAGAATTTAGTTTTCTGTAACTTTGGTTTCAGGATTTCTCATTTTTGATGTTCTGGTGTTTTATATGAAACTTTACCTCCTAGTGGGTTTTTATAGGATGTAAGTGCATCTAGGTCTAGAATGCTATTTTGACATCGTTTCTTGCATGTCTCACTACCAACTGAAAACTTTTGCGGTCAGAGTTGAGCTACTTATCTCTACCTTGAAACCTTTCCTTGATCTACCATGTTTTGTCCAAGAAGTGTCTTTACTTTTAAGATTTGGAAACTTAAATTCTGGGAAAATTCCCCATCAGATCTGTAAAGTTACTATCTTGGTCACTTTCTAGTCTCTCCTCAAACGTCATCTCTGCCATAATTTACAAAAGAGACTTTAGACATTTATGGAGGTGTATATATGTTTAATTTTCACACTATAAATGATAGGAATAAACTAATATGGTTAGCAGGAACTCAGTGACATCATCTTCAAAGCAGTGAATCAGGAGAGAAAAGGGTTTGAATTTAAATTTTCCATTCCTGTTAGATACCTGTTTTGACCAAAGTGGTGAATACTCAGTATGAATACTTGTACTGTAGTGTTTTAGGATAAACGTGTAAATGGGGGAATGAATAAACTTCTTAGATAATAACAGAATGAAACAAAATATTGCTGTTGACACCTTTTATCATTTAGTCGTTATCAGTCTTTTAAGGATTTAATGTTTCAAGACCAAATCATGCAATATTTCCTTGCTCCAGTTGTCTTTGCTTTCAGTGGATTTATGCCTGACTAAAGACTTGAGAATTTTGCTAGAAAAAATTGACTTTCCCTTTCTTGATGCATAACACCCTTCTTCTATTGCAGCTGGTCAATTATTAAAAATAAATGAACCTGGGTGTGTTGTTTAACAACTGTTTTATGTTATCATTACTAATCAAAATAGATATACCAAGAAGTATTGATTCCTATTAAAAAATGCAGTGACTAAATGTATAGTGTATGCAAAACACTTGAAGCAATCACCTGTATTGTTTCATTGCAAGGTCTCTGCTGTTAGTAATTCCATGATTTACTAGAAATCAAAGTGGAACAAACCTAGGGAGTTAAACAGAATTTAGAATGTATTCATATTTCTCTGAATTGCAGGGTTCAGTACAAGTTACTGAGAACATACTGTGAACACCACCTTTCAGCCTTACAAATATTAGAAATTAAATGGAGAAAGGAAAAAAACTTTACCAGTAGTAAATTTCAGGAATGTCAACTCATTAATTAAAGGCAGAAAGAAATATGTGCAATCCATCGTTCTTGTGGAGTAGGAAACAGTCTATGCACTCCAAAAATGTTGCAAATGATATAAATGAGACACAATGTTACATTTAATGCTGTTTATTCAGTTTCATGGGGGGGGGGGTGTGTGTGTATGTATGTACATGTATATAAAATATAGGTATGTATGTATGTAGAGTAAATTCTCTTTAGGGCTAAGCATAGGGACTGAAAACCTCTGGATTAGGTGTTCTTGATAATGTTGACATTCAGGATAAATAGGATAAACAAAAAAAAATCCGTTTTTTATAGTTGGGAAACTGAACTAATTAATTGGGCAAATATGCATCTTAAATGTCTCTATAACAGGGGTGGGCAAAATACAGCCCTCGGGCCATATTTGACCCACCAGGCCATTCTTTCCAGCCTGCGGGGCCTCTAAAAATTTTAGAAAACTAATATTGATCTGCCCCTGGCTGCCTGTCAGAGATGACAGGAGTCAGGGGCAGTAGGACCCGGGGGAGCCTCCAGCAGGATCAAGCGCTGGAAAAGCAAGTCTGACTCGGCCCTGCCCCCCCTCCCTGAGCCCCAGCTGGAGGTTTCTGCCTAGCTGGGGCTTCTGTAGGCTTCTGGCCTGGGGCTGTTCCTGCACTGAGGGAAATACAGATAAGGTGGAGGGGTGGGGAGGGAGGCAGGGGAGGACCATGGGCGATCACTCTAGTTCTCTGGGCCAGCCAGGCTGGGCTGGCTCCTGTGGTCCCAGCTGGGAACCATGTGGTGCTAGGGGAGGGGAGTGGGGCAATGGCTGTGACAGGCAGGGTAAGGGGCAGTGAGCGGGCATGTGGAGTGCAGTGACAGCCAGGTGGTAGCATGGGACCCACACTGGTGCACTGGGACCAGCACCAGCGGGGCCCGGAGCAAAGCGGCAGGAGTCTGAGGTAGGGGCTGTCTGGGGCTCTGTGGAGCTGGGCTGCACTGCTCAAGCCAGCCCAGCTCCACACACACCCACAAACATACCCGCCTTCCCACCCACACCATCCACAATATACAAGAGTAAGACTTCATTTTAAGCTATTACACTGTCACCTCTATGTACACTACACAAACACATGCAACTCAGGACAAAAATATTTTTTGTAATGAAATTAATGAATGTTGTAGTACGTTTCATTTTTAGAACATAGTTTGGTATATTTCTGGTTCAGGGATGTCAACCCTCCTTGCTGAAAGAAGTAATTCTGGGGGGCAAGGAGAGGGACTTCTGGTGGCAAAAGTTGGGGGGGAGGGGTCCCAAGATGAGGGGTCCCAAGATGGTGACCGGGGCGCGGGGCACATGTTGAGCAGCAGGGCTACCAGTGTCCTCAACTGCTTGCCAAAACTCAGTAAGCAGCCCACTGCCCAAAAAAATTGCCTGCCCCTGCTATATAATCTAAATAAGGTTACTCTAATAAAGAAATGATGAATAAGATTAAAGCCTCGTTTATTCCTTTTCTGTGAAATAAAGCATTATTTTATCTAATATTACTGTAATTATGTAAAACTGTTCTTAGTGAAGTGTGAATTTTAAAAGGGAAGTTGGGTGTTTAAACTTATACAATGACTGACTTCAGTAAATACTTCTGTAACCCATCTTATTGTACAAATAACTTTGAAATGCATATAAGAAATGGTTCAAATTACTTAATTTCTTTATCAGCTAGTTTTTCAGCACATTGATTGTTAATATATCCAGTTTTAAAAAGTGATATGGGGTATCTCTCAAATCCTGTCTCATGTGTATCACTCAGATAGCTGGGCTGTTAGATATGGAATTTTTTTAGATTGGAGGGAAAAAGGATTTATTGTAATTAGGTCATGCCCAGTAGTGGTTGGGATATTCTAGTGTTCTGTCAATGGCAGTGGCCAGTATTGGGTGCTTTAGAAAAATATAACAGAGACCCCATTGTGAGTAATTATGAAGACCTGTTTCTTGAGTTTCTTTTCAAATCCCAATACATTCAGTCCTGTAAGGAATAGTCTGACCCCTTTTAGGACAGTGGTGACTGCAGGACCTCCCAGTACCTATTCCATGGTGTGTTTAGGTCTTTGGTTACCCAATACTTACAGAATCTAGAGAATTCCAGAGGTAGCTTTTAGCAGATGGTATCTCAGGAAATTAGGTTATGAACCTCCATAACACTTAAAACAGTTTCTCAGCCCTCTGGTCTTAGAGCCACAGTATTTCACACAGTTTTGAGTAGGTTAACAGTTGGTGAAATTTTGAAATGCCTCATTTGTTAAGTTTGTCCATACCTGTCCTGCAGTAATTGTGAACTGGTTTCCCATCAATGACGCTTTGATTGCCATGTGTATCTGTAGTCCTAGTTAGCATAAGGGGGACTATGTTGTGCTATTATTTCAGGAAGCCCAAGGATAAAGAATCTTGAAGTGTAGCTGCAGCAACTCCTTTGTGTAAGCCAACCAGGATATGTTCTTGGAAGGAAGCAATGATATTTTCTGGTGCTTCCTTCATAGGGGAGGTGGGGTGACAGGAGGGATGGGAAGGACTGGGTGGAAAAGTGACTAGCTGGAAGAAGCTGGTTTTAAGCTACAGCTAGCTTGAGTAAGCACAGCCCGAAAAAGAAGACTGGGATTCTGCAGTCCTCAAGGTCATGTGATTGCAAAGGCCAGATGAGGGGTGTGGGGCCAGATTGGGTGCACAGGCCAGTCCTGTGTGTTGGAGCCAGTGTGTGTCCTGCACCAGCCTTGTGTGCAAAGCGCATTCTGGTTCCCATCCTCTGCAGTGCTTGCAGCAGATCCAAGCCCTGGCCCCTCACGCTGTATGCAGTGCATGGGTCTGGTCCAGGACACGCGCTGCAGCCAGTACCTGACCCAGAGCAGCCCTTTGTGCTAGATCTGGTACACAGGGCTGGCCTGTAAGCCTAATTCGGACTAGCCCCAGATGTAGCACATGGGGCCAGTCCACCATGGACACTGCATGCAGCATGTTTCCTGGACCAGCCTGCATGCATTGTGTGCTACATGTGCAGCAGGTCCAGACCAGTGTGTTGCATGCAGAGCTCGGAGCCAGGATGGGCACACATACAGCACGTTGGTTGGTCTGAGACCCACAGGCAGCACTGTGGGCTGGATGATAGGGCACTGTGAGCTGTATCTTTGACATCTCTGGAGGAAACAATTTGCTTGGCTTATAACGCATATGCCCAAAATGAAGGCTGATGAAAGACAAAGCCTCTCTGAATTGGCACCCTGACCCCAAAAGAGTTTTAAAAAACTTTATTATACACATTTTAAAAACAAATGGTGAAAGTACAAAGGTGTACGGCCCTCCCAGGGGCTCAATACATTTGGTGGCTGACAGTTATTTTGTGGTATGTTACCAGAGATTGAAACCCTTTGCCTCATCCCCTTCATGGAGTTATACATGTCGGACCAGCTGTCCATCTTCACCTTGCAGATTACCTCCCAATGGTCTGGTGTGACACAAACTGGTCCCTGTTTTCATAGATTTCATAGACATTAGGGCTGGAAGGGACCTCAGAAGATCGAGTCCAGCCCCCCGTCCAAAGGACAGGAAGTCAGCTGGGGTCATAGGATCCCAGCAAGATAAGCATCCAATTTGCTCTTGAAGGTCAATGTAGGTGCTTGAACTACCTCCGATGGCAGGCTGTTCCAGACCTTGGGGGCTCGGACAGTAAAGAAATTCTTCCTTATGTCCAGCCTGAAACGGTCTTGTAGTAATTTATGACCATTCGACCTTGTCATCCCCTAGGGCGCTCTGGTGAACAAATGTTCCCCCAGATACTGCTGGTCACCCCTGATAAACTTATAGGTGGCCATCAGATCACCCCCGAGCCTGCACTTTTCGAGGCTAAAGAGCCCCATGGCTCTCAGCCCGTCGTCTTAAGGTCTGTTTTCCTGACCTCTGATCATGTGCGTGGCTCTTCTCTGGACTCTCTCAAGCTTCTCCACATCCTTTGTTGCAAGGTGAAGTGTTCAATTTCTTGTGATACTTGTTCAGGTCAGGAAGAAGAAGAGTTAGAGGGTGTTCCTGGAGCTGGCCCCTGTGAGCTAGTTTCTTTGGCTTTTCAGTGTCACTGTCTTAGCCTGTCCCAGCAGGAAATTGGCCAGGGAGGTCACACTCCTTCAAAGAAAGGCTGGTCTTGAAAACAAAGGTGCTTTATATCATGTAAGAGAGTGAATAAATAATCCCCGCAAAGAGAAGTCTTGTTCCAAGTACTCTGATTTAAGCACAAATTATGGCAAAACAAGGAGGTACTGGGGGATGTGGGTTTATAGAGCCATGCCATTTTACAGTGGGGCATATTCATGAGCAACCCTACAGCTCTTGAAGTATAACAGTTGTCTCTTCTTGGTTGGTTTTTATTGTTTGGTGGTTAGCAGGAGCATATCTTTGTGGTGCAGAAAGAAGGTGTATACATACTGTGCCAGATGCCCAAACCATGTCTGTAAGCCACTATAATTGGATTTTATCAAAGCAGGGTTAATGGGGATTTGGTGAGGTCAGAAGTCTCACTTTGACCATAGATATAGATATAGATTAAAACTTAGAAGACAGAAGTGATGCATCAGCCTGGAGGAAATTCTTATGTAGAATCTACAACCAGGAAATTCTTATGTAGAGTCTACTGTTAGAACGAATGATGAAACCCTCCAGGCAGTGGACAAGTTCACCTATCTTGGCAGTACGCTGTCACGTGCAGTTCACTTTGATGATGAAACCAATGCAAGAATTGTCAAAGTAAGCATGGCCTTTGGCAGACTATGTGCAAATGTGTGGGAGCACAGAAGCATCAGTCAAGCAAACAAAACTGAAGGTCTACAAAGCCACTGTGTTACCAATCCTGATGCATGCATGCAAAACCTGGACAGTGTATAGATGCCATGCTATGAAGCTGAACCACTTTTATATGGGCTGTCTTGAAGAAACTGATGAGGATAAGATGACAAAAGAAGGTTCCAGACACTGAAGTTCTCTCACAGGCAGGCATTCCAAGCATCCACACTCTGTTGATAAAATCACAGATGAGATGGGCAGGCCATGTCACTAGCGTATTAGATGAACAACTACCAGAGAAGATCTGTGACAAGTTAAAGGAGGGAAAGAGCTCTCAGGAAGGCCGGAAGAAGTGTTTCAAGGACTCCCTCAGGTCATCCTTGAAACTTCTCAGCATTGACCTGAAATTTCGAGAAGATCTTGCTTGTGATTGTTCCACCTGGCAGATACTCATCCACACTGGACCTACAGTCCAGTAGGTCTCATCCATACTGATAAACACTTATTCATACTGTCACATACAGTCTACGAGTGAGGGAGAACTGTTGAGGCAGAGCAGAAGTGCAAATGGTCTAAATCTTGCAACAGCAGCACATCCACTGTTGATCAAGCAACCCAAAATGGCATCTCTTGCTCAGTGTGCCACAGATGGTTTGAAGCACAAATTGGCCTCATCAGCCACTCACGTATTCACAGAAACCAAACCAACTAGTGATGCCATGGTTATCTTCAAAATTGAGGAACAAACAGCAACAACAGTCCAGACTGAAGAAACACCAAAAATATAAAATCTGCACCTTTTTGGAGACATTGCTTAAAAATACCAAAAAATAACTTGCAGGGGTTTTTTTTTAATTAAATCTGTATCCTGAAGTAGGAAGCATGTCAAACATCCCACTGCTCTAATGGCTTTTCTTTTTTGCCTTATTTGGCCTCATTTATCATCCTTGTTAACTTTTTGGAGGAGAGATTCTGTGCACTCCTGACATTTTTTAACTACTGCTCAGAAATTAACCTAGACATGAATATACTTCTCTTTGAAGTCACCATTCAGAGTCCTTTTCTGCAGAGTATGGATTAAGTGCTTGTCCGTAGCTTGAAACTATTTAATTGAATTAAATAAAAAGTAACAACAAAAATCTATTTGCTAGAATAAAGAATCACTAATTCATTAGATGATATTTAGTCCAAAACACTGTGAGGAGCATTCCTAGTTGGACAAAATGAGAGAACCGTACTGTAACAAAGTTCCATGAGAAACTTCTCTAAACAACTTTATCATATTTGTCTTTAGAACCTTCCTTGAAGCTTTTGATATGACCTAACAAGGTAGGCCCAAAGTCAAGGCCTTCTTGTTATCCTGTGAATTTGTTTAATACTCCAGAGGCATGATTCTTAGCCAGGGAGCCATGGTGCTCTGGGGTGTCTTAAGATCCTTGCAGCGTTAAATAACTTGAAACGTTAAAATAATTTGAAACGTTCAAATAACTTCGGTCATTTACAAAGCATTCTTTAAATTAGAATTTAAGACTCTACTTCTTTTAGGCTTTTAAAAGCAGCAGCCCACAGAATAACAAAAATGCTTCTGTAAGCTGTCAGAATTTCAGCTGGACAGGAGGAGTCAGTATAAGACGTAACATAGAAAGTGTTGGTGTAAACACTTTTGTGCTGCTACTGCATACTTAACTACATTTTTTACTCAGTTTTTATCCTTCAGAAAAGTAACTCTTACAAATTGTATAAGATCATCTAAATATAATATTGTTTATCAAGTTGGAAGCTATAGTGAATATCTCAGTGGTCTGCTAGGCACCTCTGAGGCCTATTGTACAGCAGTAATTGTGGGAAGCTTGAGTGGACCTTAGGAATCATGGAATGCTTGATTGTAAATCTCAGTGGCATTTGTCTGAAGCACTTTGCCTTGTTCTGATTTTTTCTTCAAATGGTTGTCCATATCTTTTTCTACTCTTGGTACTTGAACATCCCATGTGTATGAAGTCATTCTTTTGATCAGCAGTGTCAGTTGGAGTAATGCTTATGCTTTAGATCTCCTCCCACCCATGGGCATGAAGGAAAGAACAGGCCAATCCATATCCCATTTTCTTCTTAACTGCCTGTGGCAGAAGGATACAATCCTTGCTTATTGGTGACTCTCCAGCAGTTAGTGATTTATATTGTATAGCAAGCTTTAAGGCTTCCCATTTTTCTCACCTGGCCATTATGTCATGCAGTGATGGACATAGTACTTTTGTGTTTAAATATATCCCTGAGGGCACTGTGACCACTGAAAGTGAAACAGCTTTCAATATAAACCTACCCACCATCTGTTCCTGTGCTATTAGAAGTTGTCTTCTGCTTGAAAGCATGGCAGGAGCTTTGGTAACTGCCCTCCCTGCCCCACTCCCTCTCCCCCCCCCCCCATGAAGCAATACGCATGCCCAAGACAGAGTTTATGGCATGTGTCTAAACATCACGCTAAGGGTGATTACATAACATTTTTTGTGGTTTGATTCACTGTAGTTCTAGTAAGGATCCTTTGATAGTGTAGAAATATTTGATTCATGAGAGAGAGGACTCCTCCAGGAAAAAAAAAACCCTGTACTGCTAAGTGGAAGAGATTTACAACTTGGTGTGACATCAATTATATCCCTTTATTGCACGGATCTCTGCTGTATTGGATAACTTTCATGCTCTAACTGATTAGTCTGTTAAGGTATGCCTGACAACCACTGCTGAATATCCCTCTCTTAATTAAGGCTGTGCAGTCTTTCCCAACATGGTATGACTTTGTTCTTTGGAGGCCACAACAAAGAATTGGAGAATGATTGTCCATTGTTTTCATCCCAGAAATTATATTTATTGGTTTTAAGGTGTGTGAAACTATTGACAGTTACACTAATTTAGACCCTCAGATATTAATAAAGCCCATTCTATCAGGGCATAGGCAGCCACTACTTCTTCCTAGGAAAGTATTTCTCTTTTGGTCATCTGTAAAGCAGATACTTCAGTTGCATGCCATATTTTACCAAGTGTTCTTCCATAGAAAAAAGTATCCAAGGCTGACGCTGATTTGGGCAGAACTATGCTGCAGTACTTAAGTGGACCCTAAGCTACTGTCTCTTTATATTAGATTGATAATGACAGGTCTTTTTGGCTGTTGGGCTGGATGACTGGCGCCAGGTCTGCCCAGGGGCCGGATCTGGTCTGTGGGCCTGATCCAGCATGCAGTGCTGGCCTAGTTAGGGCCCAGTGCAGGCACATGGAAACAGCCTGCCCAAGAACTGATGCGGTTCCCTCATCACCAAATTTGTGGACCCCTGGCAGATTTACATGGGTCCATGGGCTGGGGAGTTGAGCACCCTGTATTAGTTTATTGTAATATAATTAGAATTTGGGTTGACACACATCTCAGAGTACTCTGATTATTGTAACTTCTTACTCAACAGATCTCCTTGTTTAGTTCCGGACTCTAAATGAAATGTTTTTTCTATTGTTATACCTTCAGAGTTGATATGATTTTGACCTAGATTGTTTTCTTTGTAGAAAGGTGCAGCTGACTTGCTCTGCAGACTTACCTGCTTATGGATTATCAATAAACAACACGATATGCCTTTAAGATCTTAGATTAAATCTGAAGTCACTACTTAGAGAAAAAAAATCTTTTGTTGTTGTTGTCTTCTGTATGCTATTTACTTGTATGTTACTCAGAATTGATGTAGAATCAGTAGGGATGCTTTAAGCTTGTAATGCTATTTTTAGAGTTACTTTTCAGTGTAAAACACACTTTAAAAGAACTCTGAGAAATATGGCTTCCTAATAATAGCAGTAATCATGAACATTTTTCTGCGATGTAAATCAGTTAAACAAAATAATTTGCTTTATAGAAACATTTTATAAATAATTATGAAATATTGAAGTTTTTAAAGAAATGTTAGTGTTCACCCATATGATTCTTCCTAAATGTCACAATAGAGCACAAGTAGGAAATTAACAATGAATTATATAACTGATCTTGAAATATCTATATTTGTGATTACTTTCAATATTCTGATTTTTAATTGATCATATTGGGGGTTTCAGTTTTTTGACTTGATGTTTGATCATATCCATTTGATATAATAGTTATGCAGCTTATTACAAATTATTATTTGGGAGCCATGGAGGTTATACAGTAGACCAAGCTATTTTTAAAAACTGTCCTTCTGTTTAATATCTCCTTTGTGTTTGTCTTGAGTGAAAACATTAACTTTTTTTTAAGTTTATTTACCATATGGTCATATTTGATTTAAATAGAATTTTGGACAGAAGATTGTGTAGGTAACTATGAACTTAGTCCTTTGCACTTGTTTATTTACTTTGAATACAACATAAAGTTAGCTTGTTTTGGATTTTCAAAGAAAATAATTATATCTATTTCTTTGTAGTCAGTGCTTTACTGATTTTATTTTCATAGTTATTTTCTGTACGTATATCTTAGCTATTTCTGTGAAGTGAGTAGGAAGATCTGTGTGGTATCTGAAACTTTTGAGTCACATTTTAATCATGCAGGCACATGTATTTAGTCCACAAAGCACAAGACTTCTTTTTACGCAGGCAAGTGATTTGTTTTTAGATACTGTGGTAAAATTTTTAGTAGTGCTTGGCTTTGATTTTTTTAACAGAGATATCAAGCAAAAGGCTGAAAATCTAGAAGATCGCTTGCTGATAGTTAAATAGAAACTAGTACTGATTACATGTATTGTGGCTTTGCCAGCAGCAACTTTTTAAAGAGAATTTTTCTTACCAGAGCAAACTTTGAGGGGCATTGATTTGAAGCATCTGTTTAAAGAATAATTGTCACAACTGTTTATTTATTTATTTTGATGCATATAATTAACAAAGATTATTAGTTTGCCTTCAGTAACAAAATTTGTTCTTCCCTAGTCTAACCAACTTGATCTTTAAAGTAAACAGTTTGTTAAATTTGTTTTGCAGTTCTTATGCAAATCTGTAATGCCACAAAAACAAGTTTGTGACTTCATTCCTGAATGAAGCAACATTTTGGTTATGAGAGATTAAAAAAATGGAAAATTATTGCCAAGTTGCAGGGAAAGCTGGTACTAAATTAACAGTCCAAGTTTCATTGTAAGCAAGCTACAAACTTTGCTCACAAATAGTTATGTGTGCATTCCATTGGAGGAATCAGTGGCAGCAGGATTTCACTTTTTCACTTTTCAGAGAGATTTTCACAGGTGCATCTGAGTGCAAAGTTATTTGTAGGATAACTGGCGGGCGTCTTTGATTGTTTGGAAATAAGCCAGAATAATATATTGAAGCTGGATTTGTGCTTCTGTACTTCAGTTTCAGAAGTAAGGGCTTGTTGCAGGTAGAAATGTAGATACCCATTAAATATTAATTTAACCTGTTGTAATTACAACAGATTAAATGATTAATTGGTATGGCAGCCCCTGGCCTGGCTGACATGGGGCTGCTTCAGCTTGGCCTATGGGGTGCCCCTGCCGCCAATGGAGCACTTCCAGTCGCCCGAAGTCTGGTGGGGATGCAGCAGCTCCTCAGGGCCTAGCCCCACAACAGACAGGGTGGGAGGCTGGGTCCTATCGGAGCCCAGGTCTGGGCAGGGTACGCCATGGGGCTGAGCCACAGGCCCAGGGGAGTTGCCCTGCACACTCTTGTTTTCTATGTTGCCTTGCCAGGCCCTGTGGCAGCTGTAGCAGTAGAAGGCACTGCACTTGGCATGGCGTGGTAGTGCTGGGCTCCAACCCGTAGCTCTTTGAAGTCAGACTGGGGGGGCGTGGACAGACTGAGCCCTGGGCCTGCACCTGCCCTGCCCTAACATGGAGAAAGGGGTTGCACCCAGTTGCCCAGAGCAACGTGGGGAGCAGGGGGTCCAAAGAAGCCCTGCCTCATAGGCAGCACAGCCCAGGAAACCAGTAAGGGCCTGCAGCCACTGGTGCTCATCTTCCCAGGGCCAGCTGCAGCAGCCAGCAAGGGAGGGAGGAGCTGCCTGCTTCCCTCCCCTGCACCCTCCTGCACTGCTGCAGCTGGCCCCAGGAAGCCATGTGTTAGTGGCTGCAGACCCTCACTTCCTGGGCTGTTCTGCCTGCTACAGAATGTGGCTTGTAGACCTGCTTGTAGACTCACTGTCACCTGCCATAAACAGTCTGGGCTCAAGGCCAGGTCCCTGCCACCTGTCAGAGAGTCCGTACCGCCTAACTATTAGGTATTAGTCACACCTCCTTCTCCCCTATCCCCGTTCCTCCTCTTTGCTCCTCCCTCCCTCCTTCCCACCCTCTGCATGGCTTAGCTTTTAGGTATTAGTGACCCCTCCCCCATGCCACTCCTCCCTCCCTCTGCGCCTAGCTTTTAGGTCTCAGTCACCTTTCCCTGTTTCACCCCCTTGCCACCTCCTTTCTCGTTTTGTTCCCTCCTGCCCTGCCACCTTCTGGTTCCTGCTGGGGCACAGCGGGGCTTCCCTTCTAACTCTGCTTCCCTGCCAGACTGTGCCCGCCCCTAGCTAAGTGATAACCAGTAAACTAGAATCAGTTACTGCGGAGCTCATTGGTTAAACCAGGGGCAGGCAAAATGGTGGATCTGGCAAGCAGCCAGATTCCATTTCCCAGCAGCCCCTACTCACATATCTGTGGCCAGTTTCCATGAAGAGCCCAGGAGTGGTGGGGCCAGGATTTTGCAGTGGTGACAGCATGGGCTGGAGCCAGGGCAAAGCCGAGTTTTGCTGCCTGTATGCCCTCCATGCAAAATTCTGGCCCCAGAGCAGCTTCCTGCCCAGCCACTTGCCTTGCTAGTGCTGTTTGAGCCAGTCTCTGTGGAAAACCTGCCCACCTGCATGCCCTGCCAGCGCTGCTTGGGCCGTCTCCATGGCAGTCCTAGCCCCACACTGCCACGGTCCCACAGCTCATGGGGTCTCCATGGAAACTGGCTATAGCAACATGGGCAGGGGCTGCTGGGAAATCAAGTCTACCACAGGCCAGATCAGGCCCATGGGCTGGACTCCGCCTGTGCCTGGGTTAAGTGATTAATTAATCACATCCCTAGATATAGGTATGGTTGGTAATTAATTAGGGCTAAGCTCAATTTCTGTACACTTAACTAAATTGCATTCATACAGCACCATTCTTAATATGTATTAACTGGTAGGAAAGTATCTTTTATATTGTTGTTTGAAAACAGTTGGGTCATGGATCCTTACGTCACAAGTGTACTGTCATTCATATGTGCAGTTTTTGGTCCTGTGAGTGTCATCCCAAATGCCTTAGTATCCCTCCAGGACCAACATTTATCTTTACATATACATATTCTCTTTATCGCTCTGTTGATGGGTTGTCACTTTATTACTTGATTGTTGTCATGCAGCTAGGTTAGGCCTTTTTACCATTAGCTAGCATGACTACTATAATGCTGTACAACTTCCCCTCCTTCCCACCCAAGATGTTCAGAAGACTTGGATTTCTTTGCCCTTTGCGGGAAAGGTGAAGGTTCAGGAAACTCCAGAGAAGAAAAATTGCAACAAAGATCATTGCAGTGTTGCTAAAGGGATGGCCAGCTGGTATCACAACCTGGATGCCCTGTAATTTGAGACCAGAAATAAGAATCTGAAATTGTCTTAAAAGAAAGCTAACCAGAAAAAACTGGACCCTAAGCAGTACTCCTGTTACGTGTATAAGAACTGAGGAGCCAGACTGAAGTTTGTCACTGTATGCCACTTTTGAATCAGTTTGGGGCAGACAGCACTAAGGCAACTGAGAACAGCAGGAGCTCTGGGTCTGACTTGAAGTCTGATAACGAAGACTTGCTTGAAAGCCAGGATTTCTTTAAATTGCAAGATTTTATGTGGATACTAAGCCCGTAAGAAAATCAAGACAACACTGGTAAGCACACCAGCTTCCCAGGCCTGGAAAAGGGCTTTTACCCAGTAAGTATCGTTCTTTTGACTGACTTAAATTAGCTTTAATTAAAAGTAGCTGGTATTCTATTCCATGTTATACACTGGGCACCACTGTGTTGGACAGGTGTGTGTATAACCTGAGTTCCATCTTCCCTTCAATATAGGTTCAAAATGGCAACTGCCACATGATGGCCCAGTGAATCCTACCATGCTCCTTCAAAACTTTTCTGCTACTATCATCACCTAGAGAGCTCCCTACCTTTCATTCTTAAATCCTTTTTCTATAGCAGCATTCTTCCCTCCCCCGTGGGCTTACAGAGTGACTGCATGAAGGGTTGGATTGAAAACCACATTGCTACGGTGAGAATTTAGTTGCTCACTTTTCCTTAAAGGTCTGGCTGCAGGCCATTGTCCTTTTCTCTTCTTTTTTCCCTTGTGTTCTCAAGAAGACAATCTCACTGCGTTTCCTTGGGCTGCTTTAGACTTGAGAAAAGAAAACCTTATGATAGAAATGTGTCTGAATACAGTGCAAACTAGGAATTGTGTTCGAACTGTGAGATACGTATAGTAATTATCAGTGCCTCTTTTTTTAGGCTGCAGCCTTCATAAGATGTTATGAGGTGTTTCAAAGCATTGTGTATAATAGCACTGTATGAGGTATTTTCTTTGCATTTTTTTTCAAGTACAAAGCATTGCATCTCAGCAATAGAAATATAGTGGAAAACGCTTTTTTGTAGTGCGCTACTTTTACTAGCAACATTTTACTGGCAAATAAATTGTTCAAGAAACCTGAGAATGCATAGCAATTGCAAGGCACCAATAAGATGATGACCAGAACACAACTAACCCAAAAGGTTTTGAACAGTCATTGCAAAACTTTGTTTTGCATATCTATAGAAGATGCAAATATGGAATCTTAGATATAGAAGTTGGAGAGAGAGATATGGAAGGTGCAGATACAGAAGTTTCCTATTATGGCTCTAACAGTGCAGGGTGGAGCTGTCGTGTCATTTGTTCCATTCAGAACATTGGGCAAAGGACAATTCTGGTGAATAAATATTGATGCATATCTTGCTGGGCCCTACTTATCTTTCCTAATAAGAGCTTTTTTCTGCTTCTTGGTCACATGAAACAGCAGTTTGCCCTGCAGCAATAAGCAATGCCCACGTAGGTGCAAATGTAGTTAGTTATTAACGTGGCCAACTTGAGCCTCTGCATCACCCTCTCATGCCTCAAAAGCCCTGCCTTCCAGCGTACCACTGTGAAATGCAGACCAGCTGCACTTTGTTAGACCCTCCAGATCAACGACTCACACGGGTGCTCCCTAGTTCTGCTAGGAATAGATGGAGGGTTTATTGTATCGGGGTTGCAAGGCACATGGGAAATAAGGTAGAAATCAGTTTCCCAACTTCCAAACCTGGGAAGTTTGGGAGGATGGAATCTCAAAGTTGGGCTGTTGGGGAGAGACAATCTTTTTAATGGAAATTGAACTAAGAGCAAAAACTCTTCTTCCCCCCCCCCACCTTTTTGGGGGTGATATCTTGGACCAAATTACAGTTTCTGAGAGAGAGGTTAGACATGCTTTTGGGGATACATTTTTTTCAGGCCACAACAACATTCTAACCTGGCTGCAATAATTACTTTTTACTTTTCTTACCTTTCACAGAATCTGCACCTGAGTAATCACGCCATTAATGCCTAACATCTAGCAAAACCTAAGGGGGAAGGAGAGGGGAATGGAAGAGGAAGAAGAATTTGAATTCCTAGGAAGTGCAAGGGAGTGAAGCCTGGCAAGTCAGAAAGTACAGAATAACTTTCAGGGCTGAGAGGGAGAAGGACAGAGGCACACCAGGAACTGGAACTGAAGAGTCTACCTGTTGCTGTCTACAGTAGAGGTTCGTGGTGGACAAGGAGGCAATGGAAAAGAACAAGGAGATAGAGGCAGCTTTTGGAGATCATAAAAGTTTCTCTGGAAAACATATTCCATCAGAGCTCCTCTGTTGGACCAGTACAACAGCCTCAAGCAAGTTGAACCAGATCATGGCTGCAGATTCTCAAGAAACCCACAAATGTGACTGCGGAAGTGTTTTCTGTGAGCCTAAGTTTGAGTGCTCCAAACCTAGAGGGTTTCTGCCATTGTTTTTCAGCCTTCGTGAGTCCTGGAGAATGACAAGGCCTCAAGCAACCCATGACTATACTTTAAGGCTGAAAACTGTGTGTACTTTCTTTCTTTGGGATGGTTTGAACCGATAATTTTAAACAAGTATTTTTTCCTTTTTTAGTTGTAGTTTTACTGTGTGTACTTTTGCACAGTTTCTCACAGCAATAATTATATGCTTTTGCACTTGAACTTTGTAGAAATTAAGTAGTTTCATTCAACTGTAATTTTGAAAATAAAAATTGCATAAATTCTATAAAAGTACATGTTGAGGCATGAAAATTAAATTTAAAATAGAACAATGAACCTTTGACCCCAGTACTTTTTCTTGCCATGGCAGGGGGTTGTACTTGATGATCTGCTCAGGTCCCTTCCGATCCTACCAACTATTAAACTAGACCAGGCTTGTCCAACATATGGCCCATGGGCTGCCACGCAGCCCGCCAGGCTGTTTTCTATGGCCCAAGGTGCTGCAATGGGAAACTAAAGTAAACGCTGTTTACTTTCGTTCCCACCCCTTGTCCTTCCCCCAGCACCTCAGCAGCTTCCTAATGGCTGCTGAAAGGCTGGGGAAGGGAGAAGGTTCCCACATGCACTGTGTCAGCTTGACATTGCTGACGTGGTGTGGCTCCTCCCCCTCTCCATTTCATGGTGTCCCTTTCTAGCCCCGCCCTTCCTCATTTGCATGCCGACCCTGCCCTGCGCCAGTCCTCGCCAGCCGTGTGGACTGGAGCAGGTCGCGGTGCGGCGGGTGGGTGTGGATGCTGGCTCAGAGGGATGCTGTGGCCAGGCCCGCTGGAGATGCTGCTGTGGCTGTGGTTGTCGGGGTGGGAAGCTGGCACTGCTCCCGCCTCCCCGCATCCCCCTGCGCCTGCAGACATCACACTGGGGGTGGTGAGTCATGGGCCCCAGGGAGGGAGGGAGGCCTGCTAGTTGGGCTAGGGCTGCCCTGGGGGAGAGGGAGCAGGGAGGTTCCCTGCACGTCCTGCACCCACCTGTAGGGTCCCTGCTTGTCCCCCTGGCTGCTGAGCCCAGGCGTGCAGGTATGGGAGCATCCTCGAGGCTGGCTAGGTGGTAGGGAGCACACGGCAGGGTCAGGCAGTGCCCTTTGACCCCTGCACCCCCAGGCGCGGCTGGACTGGGCAGGCTGCATGAGCGCCTGCTCCTGCTGGCCCACTGGATGATAAAAAGTTCATGATCTGGCCCCACATTCAAAAAGGTTGGACACCCCTGCTCTGGACCTCACTCACTGTGACACCTTAGAATATAATCATACCTCATATAGTGAAAGTAACTCAACATATTTTTCATGAAATATCAATGAAAAATTACACAAAGCAAAAGAAAAACATAACTATATCTAGAAACTGAGTTTCGAATAAAAAATCTGTGCATTTGGTCCAACGATGCAGGTAATCTATCACTTTGAAGAGCATGGCTTGCTGGCTACTGATAAAATCTGAGCCTTTGCCTCCCAATCCTTGGTGGGCTTTGCATTCATAGGTGTGCAACACAGTATATAGCTGTAATATAGGGCTGGTATTGCTAAGTAGCCTCTAGCCTTATCATGAAATAATGACCTCTTTTCATCAGTCTTTCAAGTGCTGTCATCTGCAGTTGCTCAGATGATAGTTCTTTTTTACGATCCTATTGTCCAGTAAAGGCTTCATCAGCCAGGTCAGGAGGGGATGAACTGGGTTTTCAGAAAAATGAAGCATTTCTAAGCCATCCATGTCCATAATGGTGCCTATAGAAGTAAATTAATTAAATCAAAGGTTAGAATTCCTGAAGATGAGGATCATGAGTTTTTCCAAATTTCTTTGGCTTAATGGTGAACCTGCTGCGGTGATCAACTAAATTTGGAATACAAAGAAGTACTTTTTTAGTGAAAGCCATGGCTGGGGGCATGGAGAAATGGCAAAAGAGAAATGTATCAGTTTTCCCCAATGAAGTTTGGGAACCCTCTAAACTCAAAGTCATAAAAAGTCACTTCAGGCTAGCATGTCTTTTATAATACAGATTGACAATACATCTGTGGGGTCTGACTGCTTATATCAAATTGATTAGTTACTAATTATCTGGTTAGCACTCACATTTGAGGAGTTTTCAAATAGCAATGACCACACATTTTGAATACTCAGGGAGTTATGGTGTCGATGTGCCACCACTGCAGATCTGGGTTAAATTTTGCACAGGTCTACACAAAAGAGCCTATGGCATCCTGAAATTCTGCAGCCAGTTCTGAGTATTCCAGCTCTGCAGAACAGTTCTTTCCGATCAATATGTGTTCGATAAACCCAGACATGATTCTGCACCAAGTGAAGCTAATATAAGGAAGGTTTTTTCGGACATAGCTGATGTATATCTTAATCCTATTTCTTTTTTTCCCCCCCATGTCCTCCCAGTGAAAGCACTGGTAGCTACACCTGGTTGTGTTGAAACCATTGCAGAAGATGGTTAGTGCAGTGTCCTGGCTGATGCTGTGTATTTGTGATGAACAGCATAAGGAGCTAGGGTACTCTTATTGGTACCAGCTAGTAGCAGTATGAACGTGGTTTTGGCTAGCCGAAGAGGAGATGGATCATGGTAATGTGGGAGAAGAATCATGTTGGGGCCAGGTTGTTTATTTTTTCTGGGTGGCTTCTGTTACTTTGTCACGATGCATATATATGGGCTTAATATGGGGGAAACAGTGACTTGCTGTACAATTAGCCAGCTGGCTGAGGATGGGCAGACTTGCTATGTATCATATAGCATGCAACAGTTAGTACTCTTCCCTTCATCTCTAACCTCCATGTAGACAGGAGTTGAGCAAAGAAAAACTTTTCTGGTGTGTGGTTTATAGCCTCTTGCTCAGAATCCTCAGTCTTGGGACATTTGTTGAAAGTGGATGTGATAACAGGATAGACTCTGCAGATATGGGGTTTCATCCGTAGTCTGTGGAAGAAACTGAAGCTACATCATGACTCACACGATATATGTTTACAAAATATATTTTTCAGATACTGTAATAGTATTAGACTTTGGCAGAATTGCACTATCTCCAAACAGACAACACTTACTGCCCCATTAATGCAGAAACCCAGACAAAAAATTGAGAGCAAAAGAACAAATAGTGGGAAGACTAGGTAAAAGAGATGCAAAAGTTTATCCTCAACCATGATATGCATAGTTTCTTCAGTACAATCGAAGCTATCTGTGGGCCAAGCACATGAGGAGCTGTCCCTCCTGAGGCCCAAAGGTGGAACAGTATTCTTTAAAGACAGTTCCACCATCAATGCAAAATGGAAGGAACACTTGCAAGAGCTTCTGGACCAAGATTATAATGTCAAAGATAATACCATCAAAGCCATTCCACAACACCCCATTAATGACTACCTTGCAGACCCACCAACCTATCAAGAGGCCTTGAAAGTCACTGGGCAGATGAAAAGCAACTAAGCATGTATGTTTTGATGGAATACTAGCTGAAATTTATAAACACAGTAGAAAAAAGCTCTCACCAACTAAATGCTGTTATTCTGAAAATCTTTCAACATCAACAGATTCCTCATGACTTGAGAGATGCTAGAATTGTAACCGTATTCCAGAAAGGAGATAGATGAGATTGAAACTATTACTGTGGCATTGCACTCCTGTCCATAGCTAGGAAGATCCTTACCTGTGTTCACCTCAATGGAGTCACCCCCCTACCTGAGCCCCAGTGTGGTTTCAGACCATCCAGAGGTACAATAGACATAATATTGGTTGCTAGACAGCTGCAGGAGAAGTGCTGGAAGCAACACTGAGATCTTTACATGGCCTTCATTGATCTCACTAACGCCTTTGATTCAATCAATAAAGGCTCCGTGGATGATCCTGATGAGATTTGGATGCCCACCAAAATTTGTTGCCATCGTCAGATTTGTTCGTGACGACATGACAGCAGCAATTCTAAGCCCTGGATCAAAAACAGACCCTCTCACTGTTAGAACTGGAGTCAAGTAAGTATTCATGATTACATCAACACTTTTTTCCATCTGTATTGCAGCTATTCATTGCTGGTAGACTTCCATCCACGGTCAGCATCTAGTATCACATAGATGGGAATCTCATTGATATCCACTGGTTACATTCTAAATCCAAGATAACTAACATCTCCATTACCATCTTCAGTATGTTAATGATTGTGTTGTGTGTACTTAATCAAAGAGCTCCAGGTCACTCTCGACTGCTTCTGTGAAGTGTATGAAATTCTTCAACTTAGGGTTGGCAAGCCAGTCAACTGACTGTGTATTGTTTTCACTGGTCAAAGATTATAGCAATTTTACACAAAATCTAATTTTTTATAGTTTTCTTGACAGAAATATGATATTTTATTGTTTTTTTGATACAATGGAAAATTTATGCTTTTTCTGTGTATTATTTGGACCTGTTGGTAATTTTTTACAATTTTTGACTAATATTTGACCAGTCAATTGACCAAACTTTATTTAACTGTTCCAATACCAAATCCTGCTTTAACTCACCATCAACTTGACAAAAACCAAGATACTTTCCAGCCTACTCTAACCAACCAGCTGCTGCCCCACCTATTACAGTTAGAGTCTCATAGTTTCATAGTTCCATAGTTAGTAGTGTCGGAAGGGACCTGAGCAGATCATCAAGTGTGACCCCCTGCCATGGCAGGAAAGAGTACTGGGGTCAAATGACCCCAGCAAGGTGATTGTCAAGCCTTGTCTTAAAGACCCCCAGGGTAGGAGCCAGCACCACTTTGCTTGGAGTCCTTGGAGAATATGGGGTGTTTCCCCTACCTAGGTAGTCACCTTTCCCAAAAGGTAATAATAGAAGATGATATTGAACACTGAATAAAATATGCAAGTGCCTTTGGATGTCTCCAAAATTGTGTCTTCAATGATTGTGATATCAAGACCCAAACCAAAATGTCTTATCTACCAGGCTGGTGTTGTCCAGTGTGAAACCCGGACAATTTATCAGAAACACTTGAAGGGCTTGGAATGTTACTATCAATGATGTCTTCAGAAAATCCCCTGCATCAGAAGGACAGAAGAATGAATGCCAGCATTTGACTCGAGCAAACACCACCAGCACTGACACCATGTTTATATGGCAGTAGCTCTGTTGGGTAGGACATATCATAAGGATGTCAACCAGCTCCTGAAATAGGTCCTAGCTCACCCACGGTCACTGCTTTAGGGGTGGGAGAGATTCAAAGGCACCTAGAAAGGCAATCTGAAGATATGCAATATTAAAATCAGTATCTGGGAGGCTCAAGCATGGAATAGCCCCCCGGTGGCACTATGATGTATGGCAAGGCATTGACCATTTTGAGCAAACTATGGGACCATTCACCTCACTATGGGAAGTGAGTAAGTGAGAGATGAAGGGAAAGAGCTGTGACCCAACAGTACCAGGATCCACTCCTTCCTTCTGGAACTCTATGCCACATTTGCATTTGAACATGTGGATCTTGGATTGGCTTCTTGAGTCATCACTACCTTACTGATGATTGACTGCCCCATCTAGGGGAAGACAGTCATCCTTGTATTGAAGGACTGCCAACGATAGCCTCTTGCTCAGAATCTGCCACCTTTGGACATCTGTTGAAAGTGGATGTGGAGACGGGATAGTTTGAGCAGATCTGGAGTTTCAAATGTAGTCCATGGAAGAAAGTAGTGAAGGATTGTTCTGTGAGACTTGTCTGAAAAGCTGATGCTACATTATGACTCAGTTCACAAAATATATTTTTCAGAATATTAAATTTTAGACTCATCTGTGGGACTTTAATTTCAGCTGATGGGCGAGCAAAGGCCCTTGTAGTTGCAGTCATCTTCCTGGCTGCCTTCAGTAACATAACCTTTCCTACTCTCTGACTTGAACTAATTCCCAAGAAGCCTGTGTGAGTAGTTCCTTTACTAAATGGATCAAAAAACTTCAAGAATTCTTAGATCAGTGGCAAATTCTTTTAACAGGGACAAAAATATAAAGTTGTTGATAGTTCCAGTCTCTTCTGAACCAAAAGATATTTCAGGCTAAAGATCATCTCGAGTAAAAGGAACACTGTTTGCTTAAAACTCACAGTTCTCTCAGAAAAAAAGTTTTTAGCTACTATTGTGACAGTGTCTCAGATTGCTAATATAGGAAGAAGTTCGAGGAAAAACACTTTTTTCCGGTTTGTCTACGGTGAGAATTTGATGTCATGTATGTTCTGTATAGTTTTATCACAGTCGTGAGGGAAAGACACTAAAAAATAGAAAAATGTAGTACCGAAGAAATTTGACAGTGGCTCTTAGAAGCAGTACTTTGTACTAGAGTACAAGCAGTACATTGTACAGGAAATTCCTTTAACTATTTTTTTAAAGATCAAATTTAAAGCTGACTGTGTTCCCTTTTAATAAATTTACAGCCCTTCAGTCTGTTATTACTCAAATTTGGTAAAAAAAAAAAAAAAAAACCAAACTGAATTTCCAAAAAAATTTCCCCCGGGGAAAATTTTTTGGGAATTTCTTTTTTTTTTTTTTTTTTTCAAAATTTGTAAAAAAAAAAAAAAAAAACCAAACTGAATTTCCAAAAAAATTTCCCCCGGGGAAAATTTTTTGGGAATTTCTTTTTTTTTTTTTTTTTTTCAAAATTTGTAAAAAAAAAAAAAAAAAACCAAACTGAATTTCCATAAAGATTTCCCCAGTGGTAAATGTTTCATGTGAAGCAGAAACATGCAGTTTATTCAGTTCATTTTGAAAGTGCTTATATTTATGCTTGGGCCATTCTTATTATGAATAAGAGTAAATCAAAATACATCAATTGCCTCAGACTCACAGTGACACTGTTCCATAATATGTGCACTATTTCATAAGTTTACTAGTTGTTCTCATCTTAAAGTTGACTTTGTTTTTCAACTGTATGTAAACTGAGTAGGAAGTTTCATAGTTTGTGTGGTATGTGAAAGTTTTGATTCAGATACTTAAGGAATCGTATGCTTAATTTGACCTGTAAAGCATAGGACTTCTTTTTTTTCTTATGCAGTTAGTGATTTGGTTTTAGGCATATTTGTAGAAATTAAAGCCAGACATGAAGAAATTAGTGTCCGAAATAATAATAGATTTTTTTTAATTAAAAAAAATTAATTCACACCCTTTGTTTGAGCCTTCAAAGTTATAGTTTGCCTTTCACATATTGGAAAATACTATTTTCAGCTACAAGATTTTATAAATATATTTAAAAATTGTTTGCATTTAACATTTACCCAATATTTTATACGTATTCACATACAACTTTTGTTTGCCTATCAAGTTCCTGGAAAATTTTAAGTATGCAGGGGTGAGTGTATTGCGGCCTTTTCTTAAAATGCAGATTTGACCATGGTCAATAGCTACTTTTCATGCTTGGTCAACTGACTGTTATACTTATTTTCAGTAGGGGCTTAATTTTTAAGATTGTTTGGAAGCTTGGCTGGTGTCAGGTAGTTCAACTTAACATTGCTAGCTGTATATCATTTTTTTTATGGTCATAGTATATTGGATGCGACATCTGGAATCAGTGTTCCATTGTCTGTGAAATGCGTGTTCATGTAATGAAAAGACAGGCCCTGTCTCAAGACTACAGTGCAGGTGTATGTTAAGTGGATAGAAAGGAGCAGTGGAGTTTAAAAGGACAGTGATGTAATTAATATAATAATGGCTGATCATGTAATTTCAGCCAGTATTTGAGTAAGATGCAGATCCTGATGTAGGTGTGCTCTTAGAGTAGGTTTACAGGAGAGTAATTCACTATCTATAGCCATATTTACACAAATACTTTTGTTTCTTTCATCTTTCCACCAGTGCATAAAAGACATCATGGAATTAAACATGAAGCTCCTAAAGGGAAATTGGACTGCTGGGTGATAAAGGCGCATCTTCAGTAAAATGCAAGTGAGAGGTGGAGATTAGGAGTTCATTTTAGCAATGTTGATAAAATGGTGGCTGTCCCCAAGGATATGTTGCAGGTTGAAATTTTAATTTTCACAGAAAAAGAGGTTAGGGTGAAGATATTAATGTGTGAGTTGTCAGCATAATGATGATAGCTAAAACCATGTTTTTAGATGCGAGAACTCTGTGATAGTATGTAGAAGGCTGAGAGGAGGAGGATAAACGCATTTAATCTTAATGTGTTTAAGAGTCCTCCTGGATCAGAATGTGATACATTTTTCTAAAATGGCATCGCTGGTAGTGGAGAATTGCAGGTACTTTTATTTATTTTTGGAATGCAAACATTTTCAGTTTGTACAATTTGTTATATATCTTGTGTTTAAGCTTTATGTACATGTGACTAGAGGGTTTTTTTACTGGTACATTTTTAAAAGCTACAGAAAACTATTCATTTAATCCCATTATGAGTGATGTGTGTGTTATCTGGAGAATACATGCACATGTAGTAGGGGTCTCTTTGTATTTTATTTATGTGATATTCTATCCATGAAGAGGGATGGACCGTGTGTAATAGCTTTGATTGGTATCTAGCTAGTTTGATTAAGTTGATAGCTCTTTTTTCCATAAAAAAAATATAGCCAATTTTCAAAGAATAAAATGACAGTTTTAGAGAACAAAAATTCAATTTCATTGATCCTGGTCAGTAAGGTATGTATTTCACATGCATTGCCATATTAACAAACTGCTAATATTATTTTAGTAAGTGATTGGAGAGGGACTGAAATATTTCCACTCGTGTCCGTAATCTTTTGGATCTTTACTTCGGAAAAATCCAAGAACCAAAGAATACCATGTGTGTAACTTCTTAAAAAACACATTTCAGTAAAATTGGGTTATACTGTAATGTGTATTGTAGAGATTTTATTTAGGTACATGAATTCTGCTGCTTTAGAGATGCACTTTCTGTGGGATTTATGCTTCTTTTTAGTTATATGCTTAGCAATGCAACAACATGAAAAAATACAGAATCTCGGCAAAATCACAAAGCTGGGACAAGTGAACGTGTATACTTGACAGTTAAAGTAACATCTTGAATTGGGGGGCCAGTTGTTCATTATAACTTGTCATTAAGTCCCACAGTTGACACTCCCAGCCTTCATGGGAAGAAAATTGTTCAAAGTGAAAATCTGGTGGATAGCTTACATTTGATTTCACTGTATTCATTCAGTATTGTATTTTCTGTGAAGTTGATCAGTTATTTTCAATTTTCAGTTTTTAACTTGCATTAATTCAAAGTACATTTGTGTTTTATTGTCACTGTGTAAGAATATTCTTCCTTTAAAATGTTTTTACAGCTTTGCCTATGGTTTACTAATATACACGTGAAATGTTACTTTCAGGTGCTGACCTTAAGGAACGAGCTAAAATGCATTCAAGCGAAGTTAGTTCTTTTGTCTCGAAAGCCAGAGCAGCTATTAATGAAATGGGTAAGTAAAATAAGCAGCCTTGTTGAACAGTGCACTCTTTAACCTTAACCTCTAAAGGGCAGATCAAAGAACTGACATAAACATATATGATTAATTCTTGCTATGTGATGAGATATCCAAAACTGGTTCTATCTGTAAAATAATGAGTCACTGGCATATTACACTTTTAAAACGTGCACGGTAGCATTTGGCTTTTCCTTAGCATATTTTAAGATAGATGTATTTCAGTCTCCAAAACAGCGTGAGTTTTGAAATCATGTTTTGGGAGGGGTGGGGGGAGAGAGTGGCTGTTTTGTACCCTCTGTGTGCTATGGGTTTGTTTTTACTGATCCTTTCTTAGTTGGCTATAAATTGATACAGTATTTGATATACCTTATTAAGGTTTAAACATTGCTGTTGATAGAAAATGTGTTTTTTATGGCATCATAAAATTTCATTACATTTTATATATTCTTTATTGCGTAGTGAGGTAGGTCGCTCTGTTAGTCTGAATTTAGGCAGGACAGTGTAGCACCTAACTTGTTCAGGCATGAACTTTTGTCAGCTACCTCCTACTTCGTTAGATGCTATGAATGGACTTGCAGTCTCAGCAGTGCTGTTTCCTTTCCTTCCCCTTTCCATATCCTTTGAATTTAAATTACCTTATTCCTTTCTATTTTATTGTAGTGGGACTTGCTACTGTTAATACAGTTTGGATTGGCAGTCCATTTTATATTTTTCTTTTAGACCTTAATAATTTTGCCTATGAATTTGAGATTTCCATTACATTTCCATGAAAATATCGAATTTTTTTAGGAAAACTAAGGAAGCTGCTGATAGGATTCTGTGTAGGGACACTATCAATAGGATTCTGTTAAAAGAAGGGGAAATCATCTCTGAAATAATCCTTTTTGTAAGTTTAAAATGCAAAAATGACTGATTTGTAGGGGTGTAATTTTTACAGTAATTGATGACCCAGAAACATTCTTTAAAATGTTACTCTTTTAAAAAAAATGTAGTTCTGCAGTGTTCCTGCTGGATTAAGTAGTTTGGATAGGTGTTCTTTTGCAGCAATATCAGAAAGCTTTTGAAGACAGTGTAATTAATCACAGTTTACACTGATGAGAGTTAGAGGTAATTTTAGTCCTGATGTACCAAATTATGCCATGCCATGGAATGTATAATCAGAGTAGATTTTGCCCCATAGAATGTTAGTGTTAATCCTGGAGAAATAGGGCTAAAACTTTTTTTAAGTGTTTAAAATGAATGAAATTTTAATGTTAATTACTTCTAGTGGAGTAAATAACTTTTTAAAGAAATAGTTGTACATACATTTCTCTGTTAAAATTGGGTCAGCTTTGTAACTTGGATTGAGAGAATAATAAAGATGGAAGCAAAATATGATGTTAAGTAAATTTCAGACTATTTAAAAATACAGGTTTCCCTTGCCAACAATGGTTTTGAGTATCCATGCTTCAGAGAAGGGGGGAGGTACAGTTGGAAAATAATCCTCATGGCCCCCCTACCCTTGCTTGTACCTCTCACTCCTCCCCCCACAGCCTTGCCTGGTGCCCCTTGCTCCTCACTCACAGCCCCTGCTCCCCCCAGCCCTGCTGGTTTTACCAACCACGGGAACTTTGAGGAACCTAACCCCCGTGGTTGGCTAGGGAAACCTGTAGTCTTAATATGGAAGTTCATGGTGTTCAGTTTCTGATTTCCTCCTACCTCCCTGTGAAGTAAGCCAAATCTCTAAGGCTTTTAAAATATGCAATAAAGCAACAATTTTTTCTGACGTTAATTTTCTGCAGAAGATAGTTCATTAAGTGCTAGTGCCCATCTTTTCCTTGCAATATAAGAAGAAGGACTCCAGTAAGATTTTTAGAAGACTTTCTTTGGTTCTAATATGTCACTTTATTCAGCCTTCTGGAACTGGAGGCATTTAAAATGCTTTTATTGTGACTCCACTAATGTGTATATAGTCAATTTAAAGATTTCTTAGGTATTTCATCTTAAAATTATTCCAGTCACTTGAGCAGTGAATTTTGTTGCCATGTGGTATTTTGGCATGTGTCAGTTTTACCTGGAAAATAACGGCAAACGATTGGTCAGGATTGGAAAATACCAGAACATCTTCGACATAGAAAACTGTTCACTAGTTTTCATGCTATTTATATTTGGCATGATATTTTCTTGTTTAATCATTTCATATAATATATTAATTAAAAACTTTGATGTTGTTATTTTTGAGCACAGAATGTTCACTGTACGTATCATGTCAGGATTAAATAACTCTTATGCTAAAAAACTTCTACAGCTGTTTGCACCTTGTTCCTTTTCTTCATCATGAAACTGATGAATATATATACATGTAAAAATGCACTTAAAAATGGGAGGTCAATGTAATGCATGTGGTGCAAGATATATATTGCCTTTACCAATAGAAGTATGTATTAATTTTTTAACAAGTCAGGAGTTTTTCAGTTCTTCTTTTCTTCTTCTGAAGAAGTAGTCTAGCATTACAAGAACTAATTTTAGTAGAACAAGTGGGACACTACATTTGCATTGGATTCCTGGCAGTGAATCAGTATATTGAAAACAAGAAGATCAAGAATTTTTTTCCTGCCCAGCAAGTACCAGAATGTCGAGACATTTAGGGGTGGAAAAGTCCTCCTGCAACTATTTGTTTGTCATTGTCCAAATGCTATAGAAACAAGCAGCACACTTTCTGTTTTGTCCTTTTGTGTCTAATGTTGTTGTTGAAAATCTTTCAAATATACACTATTTTTTCCTCTTCAGAAATAGGTCATGTTACGATAACTGTATTTATACATGCCTTTACTAGAAAGGGGGGAGAGAGAGCGAGCTCTGTTTAAAGGTAGGACAGAGGTTCTCAACCTTTTAGGACTCAGGGCACTCCTTTATACTTTCAAGACAGCCCTGGCTAGATTCAAGACACCCCCTTAGAAAATCTTAGCTCTTAGTTTTCACTTCATTTTTTATTACATGAAAATAATAGAGCAATTCTTCTGTGTAACAGAACTCAGAAAGACCACAACAGGTCAGCATTTTTTAACAATATGGTTCCTATTTGAAATCTCTGGGTTTAGTTTATGAATCATGTTTGCATACCCAATAGTGCTAATATTATGGCACCCTGCAGCACCCTTGAAAGGATCTTAAGGCATGCCCATGGTGCCGCAGCACCTTGGTTGAGAGTCATTTCTATAAGAGAAGTATTTAGTTAACTGTGTAGGTAGTATTTGTGAAAAGTAAATGTGTTAGGATTTGAATAACTGTTGAAAAGCAGCCATTTATAATGATTATGCCACCTTTTTGTAGTTTTTATTATATTTTTAAATTCTTATATGAACTGTTAAGAGTTTTCTTCAAAAAAGGGTGCTGCATTTTTTGATATGCAACTACAGAAAAGAATTTTCTAGAAATTAAAAGCACACAGCATTTGTTTGCTACAGTTTTTATGTGGGATTAATTTACAACTTCACGCTAAATTTGGGTGAAGTATTAAGACTGCACTAAATATCACTTGGTATAAAAATAAGCACTTGAAAACAGAGCTGAAGAAATTGTACTGAGTTATTAGTTGTAGCTCAGAGAGTTTAGAGATGAGAAGCAAAATCAAAGCAAGCTACTATTTTTAGAAGCAGCTGCTTTTGCTAAAATTATGGTTGAGTTGTGTGGGTTTCTTCTTAATAAAGCGGGAACATAAGACTAATTGTCCATTACTATATTCTACCTTGAGTTTCTTCATTACTGACGGAAGATTGGTTTTAGACTGAAATTGGAGAGGAAAATATTAAAAATCTATTCTGTTCTATGTAGTTTCAGACTTAAATTAAATCAAAGCCTCATTGACATGCACACAATTCACTTGCTAGACTGTTTGGAAATAAATCATACCACCTTAGGTCAGATTCCCAGTACATTTAAAATGCTGTACTTCAGAGTCAGTTGATAGTTCCACGTCTGTTTTCATAAGCTAAGTGTCTGGCACTTTGTGCTTGCGTGTAGTATTTAATCCAGTTGCAAAACAAATTCTAGTCATCTTCAGGGTGGCAGAGTAACTGTTCTTTACCAATAAAACAGATGTTTAAAAAAACTGAACTGACAGCAAGAATTCAAACTAGGCAGTATGGGACTTCATTTCAGAAGTCTTTTTTTCTTTTAGTCTCCAATATATACTCCAAAAAAGGGAGAGTGTTCCAAATTGAAGTCATCAGTTCCTGGCAAGACATCAGCTCTCACCCGCTAACAGTTGGTTACAAGTTGCCCCTGACTTCTGCTCTACTGGCCATCAATGGCCATCGTTCCATAACCGATGAAACTGAATGGTACAACCACCAAAACAGAAGGTCCAGCCTGGGCAAGGTGAGATGCCATGTCTTGATTCAGTATTTTAGGTGTAGGGCTCTTGCTAGAGCCTTGACTGAAGATTAGAAGATTTACTTTCATGGTGATAATTTTCAGGGACAGTATTGCTATCTGCCTTCCCCAAAGTATACTGTATTTTTTCTCACACTGCACATCCCAGATGACACACACCTTTGTTTTGGGAAGGCAGAATGAAGAAGAAAAGATTTTTGAATGCTGACCACAGGGGAGTATGACTGCAGTGGCTGTGGCTGCAGGAAGATTAACACTGTAGCTCTGACCCTGAAGGGTGAACTTTGCCCTCTCCCTTCCTGAGACAGAAAGGGAGAAGTATGGCAGCCATTTTGCTGCAATATCTCCATGCTTCTCTTCTCCTATGCTGTAATTCCAGTGAAAAATAAAAAAGCTTCCCCACTTAAAATGCACCAGAATTTTGGTGGGCTGATTTTTAGGAAAAGGGTATGTGTAGTATGAGAGTAAATCCAGTATCTCTTTCCCTCTCTGGCACAGGTAACATCTGTTTAGCTGAACTCTTTTCTTTTTTGAGTGGACTTTGTTATAGAATTGGCCAGTAGAGAATTGGCAGTTTGAATCCTGGCTTTGACATTCACTTTTTCATGGGAGGGTTGCTTAACTCTCCTGCTGTAAAATGCCACTTGTTTATTGCTTTTGTATCTCTTTGAAGATATTTCTGAGTATGTGTAGTGTGCTTGATTCTGTGGAAAGAGAGAATGTTTTCCATTCCAAAGACCATACTGTTGAACTGAGACAATGCAGTGAGCTGAGACTCAGAAAGTATTCTGAATAGAGCCCATCTTGAAACAATGAAGATAATATTTGAGGAATTACTTTTGAAGAGTTTTGCAGAACATTGCCTTGTGGTAGGGAATTTCAAGCATAAGAAACAGCAAAACAGAAGTGGAACAAGAAGTCAGTAAGAGGTTGTGAAAAATCAGTTTGATAGCAAAGGCTAATGGGAGCCAACCTTTTTGGCAGGTGTACCACAAGTAAGCCCTGCACCCTCCCTGAGTGCCACTTTGATCCCATTCTTCTGCTCAGCATGCTGCTCTGCTTTTTGCCCTATCTGCCACATACTACACACAGAGGTGTCCCATGCCACTGGAAGGGTAGCCACAGGTTGGCTACCCCTCACAAAGCACTAGAAGAGAACCAAGCAATCTAAATTGGTGTACACTGCTGCAGTGCCTTGTACAGAGAGTAAAGAAGAGTGGGAGGAAAAAGAAAGTTACAGAAGGAGGTCAAGAAGGGAATTACATGGTCAGAGCATTAGTAGAATAGTTGGGAGCCAGTTCAGTTTTGGTTCTTGGCACTCAGTGTTACGTATACTTGCTCATTGTTTGCTGAGTGTAACCATAACAATTTGCTGTACCCCTTTGTTTTTGCTACACCATATCTGCTGACACTGCTTTTACAATGCATGTGCTATAATTGTGGACACAGTGACCTGCCCACAGGAAGAACCTTTACTTTGTGTAGAAAGGATGTCTCTAGCTGATTGGGCCTGTTAATATATGTTGAGAATTACTATGACTTTCAGGCAACTTGGAGTTGTAGGCTTTAAGAGCAAAAATGTGTGAAAAGTGTGTTAGGTCATCAAGGACATAAAATAGCTCTTAGAGAAGGATATTAACTTTGTCCCAAATAGCCAGCTGGTGCAGCAAAAGTGAACTTTAGTAAATGCTTTATACAAACTCAATTCAGTTGTCGCTAGTATACAATAAATCTGTGTCTTATGTACACAGTGGAATGTTCTTACTAGCTAGTAAGTTTACAGTTAACAAGAACTGCTCCTTTTTTATTTAATACCAGTTTTTTAATATAATACATATATTATATTGCCCATTAGAATATAGTATAATATAAGGTTGTTGTTTTAAATAAGGCAATTCTAGTCAGACGGTCGAGAATATAAAGAAAATGTTTCTGATAGGATAATATCCAGTTTGCAGCTCTGTGAAAATATTATCTGTGTTTATTTCTATAAGGGGTGAGTGGGTCTGATAGATATATCGAATAGGGCTGCGCAAAGCTTTGGTAGCTGATTTGATTCAGAGGAGATTTGGCCCAAAGCATCCGAATCGATTCGGAAAAGATTCAGCTGATTTGGAGATTCGGCCTTAGACTAAACAGGCAGCTGACAGCTGGTAAATCTGTTGGAGTGGGGGAGGGAGGGATTGGGGCTGGGGCAGAGGGTGGGCGCGTCACTCGGGGAAGGGAGTGGGGAGGCACGGCAATGCTGGGAGTGGGAGCTCTGCCCTGCTGCTGCTTGCCCAACTGGGGTGTGGGTGTGGCTCACTCCGGGCAGAAGGAGGCAAGTGGCAGCAAGGCATAGCTGCTGCTCCCAGCTCTACTGCACCCACATCCTGCGCCCCTTCTTCTGTGCCGGTTGGTAAGTGGCGGCAGGGCAGAGCCCCTGCTCCAAGCACTGATGTGGGCATGGCAGCGCTGGGAGGGGGGGCTGTGCCCTGCTGCTACCCGGAGTGAGCTATGCCTGCATTGCTCCCCCCCTTCCCTGTGCCACCTGGGCAAGCGGCAGCAGGGCATAGCCTATGCCCATGGGGCCCATGGGGCTATGCCTATGCCGGGGCAGAGGCAGGCACAGCTGTAGGAGCCGTGGTAGAAGTCCCCATGGCTGCGCTGCCCAGCCCCATCCCCTGCCCATCCCAGCCTCCAAGCACTTAAAAAAAAAAAAACCCTCCCCCCCAAAAAACCCAACCTCACACTCACCAGCTGCAGCAGGGATTGTGGGGGCTCTGGGGTCTCTTGGCAGAGCTTCCCTGTGCAGCTCCCACTCCCTACCTCACCCCACCCCTGAGGGGCTGCCCCGCCTGGCCCCAGCCTCCAGCAATTAA
>NW_017729024.1:81425683-81431588 GCF_001723915.1 Gavialis gangeticus
CCTGGCCCCAGCCTCCAGCAATTAAAAAAAAAAAAGCCCTGCACTCTGGGTGCAGCAAGGACTGTGGGGGCTCTGGGGTCATGTGGCAGAGCCCCCCTCCCTCCCCATACTGCCCCTGCTCCCCACACTTCCCCCACTCCCCGATCTCTCCCCCAACTCCCCACCCAGCCCCGCCCCGCCCCCGATGGCTGCCCAATGGCTGCACCAGCATCTTGGTAAGTGCCGGGGCCGGGCAGAGCCTCCATGGGGGCTTCTCCTGCGGCTCCTTCCACTCGGAAAGAGGCAGGCACAGCCAGAAGAGCCATGGGAGAACCTGCAGCCACCCGGCTGTGCCTACCTCTTCCCCAGCTGATCCGAATCACCGAGCCTCTCAGAATCAGCGCTGAATCTTCCGAAGCTGATTTGGCCGAATTGATTCAGGATAGTGATCTGAATCGAATTGCTGTCCTCCAAATTGGCTAAATCCAAATCAAATACTTCCCTATTCGCACAGGCCTAATATCGATACAGTATAATAGATATCTACAGATCTACTTGTGGTTTGGTGATCATTTTATTGTTAGCAAAAAAATGACTTGGGATTAAATCTTTCTGAAATCTAAAATAATAGTTGTAGAAAAATGTAATTGCTTGGTGTCAAATGGAAGATATGAAGCTTCCCCTTTTTCAAGACAATATTCAGCACCTGGCAGAAGAAATGCATAAAGCAGTTTGATAAGACAAAGTCATACAATAAAAATATAATGATAGGAGCATTACTCAAAATTTATATCTTTGGATGGGAACCTTCAAGTAAAAGTTACAGCTCCTGTTTGGATTCCATAGTGGGGGGCCAAATCCAGTTGGATCTGCTGGAGGCAAATATTGTCGATAGCATACATTGGCTTTGTAATGTCAATGAATGCTAACATCCAGTGACAGTCTAGAAGGGGGAAGGGGCATTGTGGATTCACATTCTGAGAAAGGTGCAGGTATGTGTTGTCCCTGGAAAAAAGTGCTTGCCAAGAAACTGAAACAAAGATCACAGGTACAGCTCATTCCAGAACTCTTAACAGGTTTATAGCTAATACAGTCTTGCTCATCCCTATCCTTATTTGTCATCCTTCCGTATGTTACTGAATCGTGTACTAAAGGATTTTGACATAACTCTAACCATAAATAGGTGGTGCTTGTTCAGCAGAGGTATAGAGTAAAGCTAATATAGTCAAAGACTTCTAGCAGGCTGAAACACATTGCTGAGCTCTTGGTTGTTTTCCAGCAGTAGCTTTGATTTACTGCTGCTTTTAACATTAAATTAATTTAAATTACCCTTTAAATAAGAAATGACTAAGTATTATCAGTTTACTAAATAGACAATGCTGTCCCTGCAGAGCTGAAATTATCTGCTTTGTCAAACTGCACTGGATTGTTTTTTAATTAAAAAACACAGTTATAGTTTTTGTTATTACAGTGCCAATGAATGCTGCATTAAACTTCTCTACCCAAGATGTTTATTAGCCATTTACACAGCAATATTGCTTTCAGGATTGTTGCTATGCTTTTTCCCCTTTCCCTAACAGGGCTTTGTAAAATGGTTTTAAGGATGATAAAGAAACTTCCTTGGGTTTTAAAGGCCTAAGTGCTCAACTTGGTTGAGTACCGTTATTCATCAGAACTAAGGAATGTGCAGAGAATAGATTTATACCACCTTTCCTTTCCTCTGATCCCCGGGACTTTGTGGGGACAGTTCAGCCTATGACATATGTTAATGTAGCTTTAGTTAGTTTATAAATACTTATAATTGTTCCAGTGATCCATTAAATTAGCAAAGAGCACCATGCTCAGGCAACATCTCCCTTCTTTGGTGTAATCTTTATGCTGAGAGGGACGTGGAATGTGATATTCTGTGTTCTAAGATGAGGTGGTAGTTCTTGATTCTACTGATTTGGCATTTCTGTCATGGTCTTCAAAGATGTTCCATGGAGCTGCATTACATATAGCTAACAATGGTACAGAAAAACTAAGCTTAAGGAAATGCCAGTACTGCTAGTTAAAATGGTGAATCAGGATTTATAGAGACAGCTATAATATTTTTCTCCATTTACCCCACACATTTAAAAAATAAATGGAATATCTGTGCTATTAGGTGTATGTACTGACTTGCAGATCCAAACAAAGCTAACCACATCTAAAAGTTTTAAATTCATCTGGCATTATGTTAAAACGTTCTGTGTGGGGGTATATATGGGATTGTGTTTGCGTGCGTGTGTTTGTGTATTTTACTTACACACACACACATATTATATAGCTATATATCTGTTTCAGTGAGGAAAATGTGGAGAGTTGTGCTGTTTTCCTAGTAGGGAAAATAATTTGACCTCTGAAAAAAGGTAATGAAATACAGTGACTTTTGCATTATAACCAAGTGTTCGCTAATCTCAAAGTTTCTCTTAGCTGTGGTAACTGGTAATATGAATGGACTGTCCAACATCAACTTTTAGTGACCATAGGTATATCTAACCTGAAGTGAGCAGCCCATACAAAAAAGTCTTAATTTCTGGGGAAGTGGACTTCCACATAACTACTGAAGAGTACTTGCACATAACTACTGAAATGATCATTGTAAGACATTGCATGTTTCAGAAGATGGTTGTGAATTTAAACAAGTTAATTGGGCCGTAATATTTTGCAGAAAGGTCCTGGGTTATATCTTCTGTGTTATCAAGCTCTTTAAGACATTCTTGATGGCTACATGTTTATAGGGAAAGAAAAAATGACAGGCAAATTAAACTGATCTGTGAAAATATCCTGTCTGTTATATGGATTGCAGACTGTCAGATCAGAACTTCTCCTCTTAGACATAAAGAAGTGAATATTTTCATATCTGAATAAGATGTTGCCAGTCATTTCTCCAAATAGAGAAAGACTACATTAGTAAATATTTTTTTGGCAGAACTCAAGAGAAACAATGGTTCAATTATTTTTTTTAACAACCACAGCTTAAGGTGGGTGAGGTTTTCATTTCTGCTGTGGATAGTTACATTTGATGCTGAAGGGTAGGGCTGCGGTTCAGAGACACCTAGAGAAATTAGAGGATTGGGCCAGAAGAAATCTTATGAGGTTCAGTAAGGACAAGTGCAAAGTCCTGTACTTAAGACAGAACAATCCCATTTGCTGGTACAGGCTGGGGACTGACTGGCTAAACAGCAGCTCTGCAGAAAAGGACCGATGAACAATAAGCTGAATATGAGCCAACAGTGTGCCCTCATTGCCAACAAGGCTAACGGCTGCATTAGTAGGAGCGCTGCCAGCAGATCAAGAGAAATGATTCTTCCCCTCTATTCAGCACTGTTGAGTCCATATGTAGAGTACGGTGTCCAGTTTTGGGCCCCTCACTACAGAAAGGATGTGGACAAATCGGAGAGAGTCTAGCGGAGGGCAACAAAGATGGTTAGGGGGCTGGGGCACTTGACTTCTGAGGAGAGTCAGAGGGAACTGGGCTTATTTAGTCTGGAGAAGAAAAGACTGAGAGGGGATTTAATAGCAGCCTTCAACTACCTGAAGTGTGGTTCCGAAGAGGATGGAGCTAGATTGTTTTCACTGTTAACAGATGACAGAACAAGGACTGAATCACCTAATTGTGAAGGAGTTACGTATTCACAGGCAGAAGCAGCCACCAGCCCCTGGCTCCTGACAACACCAAGGCAGGTAGATCTGAGCTGAAAGCAAGTGCCTCTGTAGGCCCTGAGGACTCCAATACATGCTGCATCCCAGCAATCCTTTTCAAGGAGACTGGAAGGGAAGGGCTGCATGTGTGGCTTTTTCCTCCCCACTCCCTGCTGACAACCCCAGAGTGGGGTGGAAGGCGGGGCAGAGGAGAGGGGCGGCTCCTCTGCTTGCTGCTCACATCCAGGCAGGCTCAATTCCCTTCCCCCCAACCCAACAGGTGAATGTCTGTTGGGTCAGGAGAGGGGTGACCTCTAACTCATGGCACTTTATATAAAGTACTGTGAGTTAGAGCGGGGCCTGAACATCTCTCAGTGCCCACTGTTTCCTCAACAATTTGACCTATTTAATGGATTTCAGGATTTTCTATATATTTCAGTCTGCAGCATAGGAATTTCCAGTGCTTCATAGATTGTTGACAGTATGCAAGCCATTTTTAGTCAGGTGATCCATACTTGTGCCTTTATACGACATGGAATCTAGTATTCAAGAATGAATTTGCAGATTTATTTTTTTTTCTCACTGCCACTGCAGAGTTTCTTCCTCAGTTAATTTGATGTAATACATGAAAGGTTTGGTATGCCAACAGAAGAGTCTGTATGGAGTAGTTGTATTATATCCTCAGAGTTCTTTTGTGTATAAGATTCAGCAAAGTAATAGAGAAACATTCACCCCATTCTGCCCTAGGTTCCATTCTTTATACTAGCCTCTTATTGCACAGTCCCAAAGGCTGAAGTCTGCCTTCCTTTGTATTCGAGTGAGAAACTGCCCTGGTCAATCCTTTCTCATAAATGCAGACAGAACAGATGAAGGTTTTAGTTACGATGATGTCCTTTGAGATTTGTTATATTCTGATTCTTCTGCTCATTTCTCAATGACCTGAGATTTAAATCTTTGTATAACTGCTAAACTTAAATGTAATTGTAGCTTATTTCAAACAATAAGTAGTTCGAGGTTTTGTTTTAAAAAAGTCCATTCCATATTCTCTTGTAATATTTCCTTTCAGTCCTTGATTATTGCTGCTTAATATCTGCTGATAAACATTTATGTCCCATTAGTATAAGTAGCTGGAGAAATGGCTAAGCTTTAGGAAGGCTCTCATATTTATCAAGCTAACATGAAGTCAGGAATATCATCTGATCTTGTTAGTTGCTTAACAGCCTGTGTAAGGAAATTGTTTTGCTGTATTGTATAATATTTTATGATTGTTAGTCTGGTCCATATTAGAATAATTTAAGTCTTTGACAGTCTGTGTGTAAATTAGTTTATTCTTCTTCTTGACCTGTATATTCGTTTTTAATGTGCATTTTATTGACTTGATAATTGTTCCTCTGCCAAGCTATTACCAGTATAAACTCTGTATCATCTATCAGTGAATCTTAATTACTGTAGTACAAACATGTCACTTCTCACTAGATTCATTCAGAAAAACGGAGATCAAGACAATGTCTTGCTATGGTTCTTAAAGCCTTATCTATATGAGAAATTATTTGTGTGTTGAACACGTATTCCACACACAGTGTGGTTCCACTGAATTCTAAATGGACTTAGAGTTTGCGAACAAATATGTGTTTACTTTTTAATTTTTACTTATTAGATTTATGGAGATGAGCTACAGTGATGTAATCAATTTTATACCAGTAAAATTGTGTTAACAAAGGGAGTTGCACCTATTTAACCATATTTAAATTATGGGTAAACTGTGGGTAAACAAGTAAAATTTTCTGGAGCAAAAAGGCTATAGCGACTTTGTTAGGGTGTCAAAACACTTATCTTACATCTTTGTTAATATAAGGTTCATGGGCACGTGAACAAGTTACCATGTGGTTAAAGCGGATAGGGATTTACTGCTTATCCGTTAATGACCCAAACATGTCTAAATGCACAATCTTATCCCAAGGTAACTAAAACTAACTTGCAGTGGCATGGGCCTCTTTACCATAGATTACCTTTCACTTCTCTGAGTCAGGGCATGCATATGGGAAATTGCAGAGGAACATCTGATATGCAGTAAATCTCTGGTATTTTTACCTTGTGATACCTTGGTATGTAAAGGAGATTTGTATGCAATGAACCCCCTAGTCAGAGAGCCTAATACACACAAAGCACTCCTGACAGAATGGCCATCCCTTAGAAGAAACTTGCTTCTATTCTATATTCCTCTTAGTTTCATAGTTTCTAGGGTCGGAAGGGACCTGAG
>NW_017729024.1:81431599-81434921 GCF_001723915.1 Gavialis gangeticus
TGGCAGTCCAATGATTCCTCCACCCTCGTCTTCCCCTTCCCTTGAGCATAGTAAAAACTTTTCTCTCGCATATCCTCCTCTCTCATTGAAGGGTGTTAGGAAGAGACTCTGGGGTGGGATCTCTAGGAACATCAGGAAAGAACCTAGCATTCAGGGGAACATGGTTACAAGTATACTCCATGTGTTGTCCCCATTCATGTTTGCTCTGCATTTCTCAGCTAACCACAGTTCTTGCTGCCACCTTCTAAATCCTTAGCTACAAATAAACATATTCTGTTATTGATCCAGTTATTTTACTGAAAGATCAATAGTGTACTTATTCTTTATCCAGCTTTTTCTATTTCCTGCTTTATGACTCTTCTTTTGCATATTATTAAATATCAATACTATGGCAGCATAGTGTCAACCTGATTGAGAGTCCTTTTCCTTAAGCAGTGAATGGGAGTATAGAAGCTGATGTTTTCTGCCCTAAAGAGCTTACCTGCAACCAACAAAGCAATCCTTTGATAACAATCTCCAGTTTTATAACGTGACTTTTTAAAATTCTGTTTAACAAGCCCATTTACAGTGGACCCTGAGAGTCCTGAGTTTCTCCCTGCTACTGCCACTTGCCCCAAAGTACAGACTGAGGTTTCCCAGGGATAGCTCCCTACCTCAGCAAGCCTCAACTCCATCACCAGCCCCAGATGGCCACCTCATTTGCTTATGAAAGCAATTATAGGTCCCCCTTTTTATGGAAAAGGTAAGTCTGAAGTATCACTTGCACAGAAATTATATTTTCCTGTGGCAGTCAATAAGGAGACAAACAACAAAAGGATTTATTATGTGGGACAAAAGAATTACATAAGCCAAGCTGACTATAGACTTGGAGACAGAAGAGCAAAACAAGCAAAGTTTCTTACCTTCTCATCTGGCTATACCTTGACCCTCCTGAGACACCTTAGAGCATTCATACAAAAGGAGTACTTTTGGGGGCAAGGGGAGGGACTTCTGGAAAGTCAAGGGTTAGGGAGAGGAATTCTGGTCCCAAGATGGTGCCCAGGGGGCGGGGCACCTGTCAAAGGGCGGGGCTACCCTTGTGGCCATCCACAGCTCACCAAAACTCATTAGGCACCCCTCTAGCCAAAATAATTTCCCACTTGTGAGCTATACAGTGACAATAGTAACATAATTACAGCATAACATGGGCTTTCCAATGAGGCTACGCATGCTGTATCAGTACAGTAAAGCAAAGAAAGCATTAGCAACATGATGCAAACCCCTAAAATAGGGCTGGTAACATTCTGGGAAAAGCTTTTGCACTGCTTTGGTTGGCTGTGGGAAGTATTTACCTAATTTCTTAAATTGTGCCTTTGTTTTACCTTTTCGAAGTGTTTTATCCTTGTTGGTAGTCAAAATAAATGCAAAGGCCTTTCCTATCAACTTTCTCTTTAGAAAGTTCTATTTAAAAAAATAATATTCTAATTGAATGGTGTTTTCGGTGAATTATGGCATTTCTCAGGTGACTGAAGTTACTTGCCTGTCTTGCTTTGTTCCTTATGATGCATTTGAAATGTGAAATAATTGGTTAGAAAAGAGTGTGACTTTCCTTATTCTGCCTCAGTATTACAGTAGTTTGACACAACCCCTTGTTTTGTATACATTTTAATGTTTTTCTTTATGTAGGGGTTTTCCCCCTCTGCTTTTTCCCCTCTAAAAGCAAATTCCACCTGTGTACAATTAAATACTTTACTCCTCTGTTTTACACCATTTTTAATTTTTAAGATGTTGCTCATTTCCTGCTTAGCGTAAGCATCTTTTTAATTCCAGCAGTAAACCTTTCATCTTGCAGCTTATTGATAACAGAGCTTTTACTACAGTATTTATGAGTGGGGAACGGGGGGTGCTGAGTATCTAAAAATTGTGGTTATCTGAGGCAGAGGTTTTCAACCTTTTTGAAAACCCCTGCAGAGCAGAGGAGGGGTGGTGGCGGCCGCATGCAGAGTGGCGGCAGTACAGGGTGGTGGGTGGCAGCAGCTGCTGTGTGTGCGCTTTTTCCCGCGCTGCGTTCGGACTGGCAGCCGAAATTCTGGTTCATAGAGTATTCCGGCTAGTTAGAATGCTTTTACTTTTACTGTAATGATGTTTAAAGTCTGTTCCCAGTAACCAGCAAAATGTAACTTGGTGTAGTGTAGTGTGCATGTGTTTACAGTCTGTTAAAACCATCCCAGAGTGACTAAAAACTGTGGAATATTCTGGAATAAAACTATCAAGCTGATGGAAGAGCCTTTAAATAGATTTTGACTGTCACCATTTTAGCAAGTGAGTCTTTCTATGTAAAATCACTGTTGAGACTGACGTGCTGATCTGCTCAATTTAGCATCCTGCAAATTTAAGCGCATCCAACCCAATTGAATCTGTGGGACTTGATTTTCAAATGTATGATCAGAATTTGCCTGAAGCTGGACTTTTTTATGCATAAGATATTAAAAAAGAAGATAAACATGGGAGAGAAACTTTTGTGAGTCACAGAATGCTTAATATGCCAAGAGATTTTACCCTTGGTGTTAACTTTTAATAACTTTGGAACTCAATTTATTTTATCCAGAGCAATTTACTTTTTTTATTTTTGCTGTGTTTCCCAGTTTCATAAAGGGATGTTAAGGGGCTGAATTTCTACAGCTATTTTGCTAACATGTCAATACTGCAGACCTGCTATGGAAAACTCAAAGACTGCCTTTCAAATGTTACTCATAGCCTGCAAGCAATTGACCCTTTACAATTGGAATCCTTTGGAAGTACAGCAGTAATGACATAGCAAGCTAACATATAGTAAAGAAAAACCTGTGTTTTTCCTGTGTTTCAAATTTTAGCTTAACTATAGCTCCTGAGAAGCAGTTTCTATTGCACGGTCTTCATTTCTGTATGAAAAAAATGTATTTGAATTATACTATAGCTAAAATTCTGAACTACTAATCTGCTTCCTCACTGAATGAGGCAACCTGCCTTTGAGTCTTGCTACTATTATTTAAGTAGTAAGCAGAGTATTTTCCACAGTGTGACTGTTGTTCCTATTGTTCCAATCGAGAAACTAGCAACAGTTACTGATAACCAGGGTTTTCTCTGATTAAACAAAACAAAACCAAACCCAATTTTTTAATTAAAAAAAGTAACCCAAATCCATATTTTTCTGTGATTTAAAATGAAACCCCACTAATAGATCGATATATCTATAGATAGATATATCGATCTATATATCTGTATCGAGCTATAGATATAGACCGATACAGATATAAATCTATATCTATATATTAGTGTGATGTTTTATTTTAATTGCAGAAAA
>NW_017729024.1:81439921-81442214 GCF_001723915.1 Gavialis gangeticus
CCCAATTTTTTAATTAAAAAAAGTAACCCAAATCCATATTTTTCTGTGATTTAAAATGAAACCCCACTAATAGATCGATATATCTATAGATAGATATATCGATCTATATATCTGTATCGAGCTATAGATATAGACCGATACAGATATAAATCTATATCTATATATTAGTGTGATGTTTTATTTTAATTGCAGAAAAATGTGGATTTTGGGTTACTTTTTTTAATTAAAAAATTGGGGATTTTTATCAGAGAAAACCAGGTTCCCTGGGTGGAAACAGATGACACTTTTCCTTGTGTTTAATGCTGCCTTTAAAAAGCTGAAGCAAGCAGATGTTCATATCCTTTTTCATGTCACATCTCCTTAAGCAAGGAACCCCAAGCTTTCCTGCTTCAAGAAATGGATCCCTGAGAGGTACTGGGAAGAGCAGGAGCCAGGGGATTCCTGGTGACTCGTGCTTCCATGCTAGCACCTGTCCTACACTTACCCTTATTTTATTTTTTTAGAGGGACCCAGCCTGGATCCTGGCAAGAAGGCATAAGGAGGGGTGGGAGGTGGGGAATCCCCTGGCAAAGGGAACATGCCACCCTTTGTCTTACATTGGGCCCAGTACGGGACATGGGGAGGTCTGTGTTTCACCCAGTAAAACAGATCAACTGTGGCAGGACATGTCCCACTGATGCTGATCCATTGTAACTTGGCAATTTCTGTTCGTAGCTTATGTTTTCAGCATTCAAGAGTAGTTTTTAGTTACCTATATTTTAGGATCTCCTTTGTGCTTAGTTTTAACTTTTAAAGCATGATTGTCATTCCATGGCTTATAGGACACTGTTATGATTCCTAAGTTGCCCCTGTCCTGACTCCCATGGAAGTTTACTGACTTTACTGCTTTCAAATGCTACCCTGAGATGGATCAAGAGAGGGATTAGGCAGGCCTGGCTCCTGATCTTTACTCCCTATATCCTATCTCTGTGATTCTCAACCAGGGTGCATTGAGATCATTTCAGGGGTACTGTGCAGTGCCATGCAGTGTTAGCACTGTTAGGTGCTCAAACATGATTCACAAGATTAACCCAGAGATTTCAAATAGGAATCCATGGTATTATAAAGAGTTTGACCTGTTGTGATGTATCTGAGTTCTTTGCAACAGAAGAATTGCTTTATTTTTCTGTAGTCAACAATTGGGTGAATACAAAGAGCTGACATTTTCCAAGGAGTGCCTTGAGTCTAAAAAGATTGAGAACTACTGTCCTTTCTACTAGATGCCTTGTGTAATGGCTGGCCCTATAATTAATTCTGGAATTTGGAATAACAGACAAGTTTCAATTTGCTTTATTGGAACCAGGATGAACTAATTTAAATAACCAATTTAATCATAATTTAAATGAGCAAGCAGGAAACCTTTACTTTAAATAATCAATTTTAATTCTGCTTGCATTTTTATTTTTTAGTTATTTTCCTAAAGAAAGCTTAATTTTCATTGGTTGATAATCATAAAAGCACATTGATCTGCAGCTAAATATAACTAACCTTTATACTAAATTAATACTATGCTTTTGCAAACCAGGATGATATGAGCATATCTCTACACATTTATTTATGTGGGTATACAGCTGAACATTTATTCAGATTCTTAATTTTAACATTCCTATGAGATTAGAAAATGGCAGTATGATTTGTGTCCAGCTGTATTTGGACAGAAATTACAATTCAGTTAAAAAGAACAAAATACCATTTTCATGTTCTTAAGCTAATTCAAATTACCTCAACATGCCCAGAAGGAAAAATGTCAGTTTATCAAAATGTGTTTTGCCTTTAAAATGAACTGATTTATTAAACAAACAAACAAAAAGTTTTTGTAGTTAGTGCGCTGACCTGATCATTTCTTGCTCACAATATCCTTTAAGATATTGTTAGTAGTAAATCTCATTCTTGCATACCTCATTTTCATTCATAAACTACAAGTGGAAAGTAAGTTTTTCTGCTTTTCAGCTGTGAATAAGTTCCTCAACTTTGAATGAACTAATCGCTGGATTAAAAAACTAAAATGGAAAAAAAAATCTTTGCACCTGCAAAATAGGCTACTGCTGTGAAAACCTGGCTTTTTCTTTCAGCAGACTAGGTTATTTCAGATTTTGGTAGCAAATGTATTCTGCTTCAGTACTGTTTTTATTTAATTTTAAGTGATTCTTATAATGTACTAGACTGAAATCTTAATATAGGCTGTTATTTAAAATTTAATTTTGAAATAAAAATAATGATTTAAAATAAAAATGCTGATTATAAAAAAATCAAA
>NW_017729024.1:81447214-81456769 GCF_001723915.1 Gavialis gangeticus
TTTTCTTTCAGCAGACTAGGTTATTTCAGATTTTGGTAGCAAATGTATTCTGCTTCAGTACTGTTTTTATTTAATTTTAAGTGATTCTTATAATGTACTAGACTGAAATCTTAATATAGGCTGTTATTTAAAATTTAATTTTGAAATAAAAATAATGATTTAAAATAAAAATGCTGATTATAAAAAAAATCAAATTTTACTTTTAAAAGAAAATGCATTTTGAATGCAACCTCCTTGATGTCAGCCTATGTGAGCAGTAGTGCAGTGTTTTCCAGACTCTTGGTTCTGAATAGCTGGTGATCCATGGACTGGTTGTTGGGGGTCTGCTAAGAACTAGTTGCCCACATTTTTCACTTCTTTCTGTTTGTTGTAATTAAATATTAAAGATGCTTAAAAACGCATACAATAGTGTCATATTACCTTCTTTGTAACTGAATGTTGTATTTGCCTCAGATGTATCATGCATTCATTAAGAGGAGGTAATTTGGTCAGGATAGTTACTGTAATTGGAAGAGGGTGGTAGTCTTAACTATCTGCATGCTGAAGAAATTTGCAGATTTATGAAATAGTGTTCTGTAATCTTTATACAGTGTTCATTGTAGGCATGGCAGGAAAAATGTATAGAATCACTTAGGATGAGCATAAATGTGTATACTGGTACTTTAATGTTTAACTTTATGATTTAATAAAACAAGACTCCTGATAATAAATGAAATACAAATGATGTTATATTTGCTTATGTCTCTGACTTTACATCCTGTTGCATATGTCTGTAAAAAGTAATATTAGATTGATGACCTCCTCCATCTCCTACCCCACTTAGCTGTTTCCACTTGTGAAGTATAGTGGAAATGGCATATAATGATATGGAAGCACTATACTTGGCAGTAGTCAGATGAATATAGGTGTCAGCTGCATCCTGGTCACAGTTACTATTAATTATGATAAAAGCTTGTTTCAGCTGCAGGCTGGTACATCTGTATATGTTGATTTTTAAATGCTCTTATTCTGTTATTCCTCTTAATGCCATGGGCATGCTTTTAGAATTTAAAATCTAAATTTAGGTGAGAACTGAGCAGCAGCTGGAGGAAAGGACTTGTAAAACAATTTGGCTACATCATGATTGAAGGGTTATATTTTCATTGAACAGGGATGCCAAAAAATCATTTTAATGTCTGCATTGTTGTTGAACACGACACATACAGTCAGACTAAGGGAAAAAGTAAATTAAACAAAACAGAATACAGGATGATTAACAAATTTTCTTTGAGCAGGTGTTAATTGGTACTTTTTCTTTCAGCAAATCTTCCAGTACCAACTATTGCTGCACTAGATGGGATTGCATTAGGTGGTGGCCTAGAACTGGCTTTAGCCTGTGACATAAGAGTGGCAGGTAAGGCTGAATCCTATTAAAGTGAGCACAAGATTATTAACATTACAGTAGCCTTGACTAATCCTTGCCTTGATTTTATATTCAGACATTCCTTATGCTCAATTATTTCTTTGTGATTTAGCAGAAACTTGAGTGAAATAATAATTGCTGATGTTTAATTTCATACCATTTACTATTGATAGCATGGGTGCTTTTGTTGCCTGTTTTAATTTATTCTTACAATCTTCACTTTATCACTAGCAGTGATCCCAGAAGGGTAGGGCAGAGACTGAGAAAATTTTCGTAATTAAAATTGTCGTCATCAAAATTTGAAGTTTTTTATTTTCCATATTGGTTGCTATACAAACAGGTTGCAGGAAATAGGCCAAACTTGTTTGTGAATGTATTATGAAACAAGCAATTAAGCTGTTATAAAACAAAAGCGACAGCAGCACATGAAGAGGGGAACCTTGACCTATCCAGCTGTCAGAACTGTAAAAGCATTTGTTGGAAAGTAAATGGAAACTCAGTCTTGAGCAGTTGCCAGTAACTCAGAAAATATTAAGTTGTTTGACCCTGAGAGAATATTCAGTCAGCCAAAGAAGTCATAATCATCAGAGACAGACTTTATATCCCCATTTCAAGTTGTTAAATAATCTTTGCCTCTTTCTTTTTAATTATTCCAATTCTGCAAATAATTGTTTGCATTATTGGGTCTAATAACTTACGTGCATGTGCAATCTTCCTGTGTGAAAATTAATGCAGTACAGAACTTGTTGTGACAATAATAGCTAGGTCTTTTAAGTGTAGATCAATTTGGTCCGTTTCTTTTTTCATAGGCAAATGTCTTTAAGTGATTATTTGTTTGAAAGTTGTATTTAATAAATTACCAGGCTCTTAATCACTTTTCATTGTATACACTTCTTAAAATTAATATAGTATCAAGAACTGATTATATTTTATGCTCTCTTGTAGCTTCTTCTGCTAAAATGGGTCTTGTTGAAACAAAGTTAGCAATCATTCCAGGTGCAGGTATGAATTTGTTTCTTATACACTACTGTAGATGAGCCAGCCACTAACAAGTACCTTGGTGTCTATAATATTGCCTTATTGTTTAGTTTTCTAGTAACTTTATTTTTTTCATTTAAGATTATTAATGTGGTTTTAAAGAGTACTTCATGTTCAAAATTAGAGAAAAGTGCTCCTGATTTCTTAAAGGAAACAATTTAATATGTTATGTTTTTAATGGGTACCTACCTTAAGTCAGCCAATACTGAGCGGGTTTGTAATTGGGGATTCATCTCTCCTCTGAAAGCTGGCTGCATTTGTGTAGGGGTGTGGTAGAAACACATACGTTTTAACTATTAGTATAACAAAAATGGTAATTTAATTAATGATCCAATACTGTGCTATCTGTTTTGACACTTCTTTAACCTTTTTTGATGCTTGTCAGTTGGTTGTGCGAAGTTACTAAAGACTGAAACTGTGATGTATGTATGACTTTTTTTTGCACTCAACATTTTTGGTTCACTTCAGTTGTATAAAGGTAGCTATTTTCCTTTAACACATTTTCCACTGAGATGGATTCTTGGTTGACCCTATTCAGGATTCAGGCTGGATAGAAGGAATAAAAGTTTATTAATAATGATGTTTGAGACCTATTTTAAGGTCACATTTTTTAGATAATCACTGAACCAGTAATCTAATACTGGGGAAAGAGCAATATTTTGAGCAAATTGCCTAGTTGTTATTTAGCTAATGTTGCTGGAAGCGCTGGGAGAAGTTTGTGCCATGTCTTTGGACCATTTTTCTTTCTGGCTGGTGAATTGCTAGGTCCATTGCTAATGGAGAAATTCAGTATCTGTGTTAAAGATACTGGGGGGCTTCTGTTCTTTAGAAAGCTTTGGTGCAACCCTTGGACAAGAAGCAGTCATTTGAAATTGACTGTCCAGACTATTGTCTGGTTTTGTATTTTCTGTTATTGGTTATGATTGTTATGGAAGTGGTGATGAAACTCCTAACAGTATCTTCAATAGGATCTCCAAAATCCCTCACAGCTTGAGTTCATACCTTTGGCTTAAGTATGGCACCAAAATCTTTTGTTTGTTGGACTTCTCTTACCAGTGAATAGGTGTGCTGTAATTCTTGTTTTTAGATTTGTCATTTTCCACAGTGCTGGTAAACAGGAAGTATTTCTGCTGTGTCAGTGGGCTTCAGTGTGGAAACAGAGATATGTTTGCTCTTTTGGGGAGATTCCATGGGACATTATTGGGGGATTGTTTTTCTGGGTCCAAAATTTACCAAGTAAAGCAGTGTCTTTCAGATGAGATATGTTGGGCTGATAATTCCACCTATTGTTAAAGTTGCCCAACACTTCCTATCATAAGAGTCTGTTATTTTCAGTTCCTTATAATTTGACCAAACTCTTACTTATTTTGGCTGAATTTTACATGCCAGATCTCTACTTTAGACAATTTTTTTTCTAATGCTTCAGCCATAGTTCTTCAGCTTTTTCTAAAATAGAAGCTAATGAGTGTCTCAGGGTTCAGGTTAGCCTAGCTCCCTCCAGGCTGAAATCAGCCCTTGAACCCTTTAAAAAACACTCCCTTAATGTGGTCCCAGCAGCAGAGTCAGTCTCTGGGCCCAGTGGGAAGCAATACAGGCTTTGATGCCCTGGGTTCTTCTGCTCCATGGGGCTCAGCTGAAAGCATAAACAATCCAAAATAAACATGTCTTAAAATCAGTCCCAGTAACAGTCTTTCTCTGGGCCCTGCAAAACAAGCTTTAAATCCCTGGGTTAACCTGCACCATAGAGCTCAACAGAAAATGTAAAACAATCCAGAATGAACACCCACAGGCTTGGGTTAGATCTCTTCCTGGAACCTTTCTTCTGCCTTGGAGGAATCCTCGCTATCCACTAGACCATTACTGTCTCCAGGTCCTCCTTCCCTCACTTCCTCTTTCTGCCTCTTTACTTCTGGTCAGCCAGGCAACTTCCCTTTATTATTGGCTGATTGACTGAGCCAGCTGAGGCCCCTTAAGGGGGTGGTTTGTTAACTGCTGGCTAATTGATCCAGGCTGTTATAAAGAGGAATGCATTGTTTGTTTTTAATACATTTGTATTAATGTATCACATGCTTCTATATTTGAAACTGCAGCTGAAGTCTGTGCAACTCTTCTGTGAATGTGTGAAGTACAGTGTGATGCTTAAATACTCTGTTGTCTCATGTCTCAAATTGGATACCCAGAATTAGTGGAACTTTATTAGGGGTACAACAATAGAGATTTTTTGGGCCGATACCAATGGCCGATTTTTTAATTGCTGTCCCTTCATCGAATTGATGTAAGATAAATTAGCTAATACTTGTAATGCACTCAGATACCAGAGTGGTGAGTACTGTACAGGAAAAACAATGAATGAATTAATAGTTCTGCCTCTGGGTATTTAGAATTGCAAAATTGTGATTAATAAGGACAAAATCTATGGTTCAGGTTCTGCATGGCACTTCATATGCTTTGTTTTCTCAAAAGCAAGGATCCAGGCCTATTCTCTAGACAAAGATCTTTTTCTAACCCGGAAAATATTGATGTTTGACAAATCCTGTAGTAAATTATTATATAAAATCATTAGAATAAGCTGCCTTTTTCATGAAACCTTTCTTATGTCTGAGATTACTAAGAAAATGCAAATTAGTTACCAGAACGCTCATCCATAAATTTTGACTATTTATAAAGTGTTTGGCTCCTACAAATGTTATCAGCTAGAAAATGACTAGAACCAGGTTAACCTCAAATCATCATACACTTGTCAGTTGTACTGAGTTTATGTGGGCCACTGCATATCAGAGCAGATGATCTTCCCAGAAGCGTCACAGTATCTGCAAATGAGCTCAGAGTCATACGAAATCCCCATAAAATGTTTTCAACACTTCTAAAACAAACTCTGTGTTAACATGAAGTGACAACTGTACAGCCATTGGATGCATTTGTTCCCTTGTGCCTAAGGGAAGTGAAATATCTAGCTGGACAAGAAGACTCATCTTCAGAAGAATGCAAAACGAACCAAAATATTTTCTACTGGTAATCTTCAAAAGAAAATATCAAGAGAGTGGCCTCTTTCCTTCTTCCATTAACAATAAGCTGGATCTTCTGAAAAAGAAGACAAGTAGGGTAGACACATTCTTCACTGAGTGGCAGGACTCTTTATTAGGCTGGATGGTCATTTATACTACTCTGGCAGCTGTTCCATTCTTTTCATGGAAAGAAGATGTGAATAGACATGAAAATTAGTGAATCTGTGTGGATCTTCATTATCTCCTAAATTATTCTTTTTTCACTTTAAAGACCAGAAGGGAGATCTGTATTAATGGAATTGATGTAAAATCAGGGGAGTGGGGGGAACAACATCATTTTTTTTCAGCTGAGAAAGACATCAGGGGAATTTCTAGAAGTGACAAACTCATGTAAAATGTGGCCACACTAACAACAGGAATTTAAAATCCATCCAAGTGTAAAATGATAGAAAGGATGTCACACTTCAAGCCTGAAACTTGACCCACATTATAATGTGGTGGTAAAGTAGCCCTTAGAATTAAATACTGAAGCTTCAAGAAAAACAGAAAATTAACATAGGAATCACCATTTTTTGCAATGGCTGGGAAGAGGGGAGAGCAAGTCCTTATAATATCAAAAGCAGTTAAAATTGTTCCCCATGTGTGAAATAATTGTATTTCATACTGGCAAAATGTAACCGCATTACCTTCAAAACCGTTAGAAATACAGAAATTTCTTGTCTACTTACCTCTTCTGGTCTCTTCCTTTGGTTTATGACTCTATCCCATTTCGGCTCCACTAGTCTCATTGGTGGCTCACTGATATTCTCGCTCATTTTTCTTTTGAACTTCTCACCCCTTTGGTTTATTTCTCCGTGTAGTACAAGCATGCATGTGTCTCCCATGCTAACTAAATCCATTTCCTACCTTCTTTGCCCAGTCCCATTCCCCTTTCATCTCTTAACCCCACAGCAGTGAAAGGATTGATTTGAAATAAGTTGTTTACAATGATAAAGTCTATTCTTATGAAATACTATATTAATACTGGGAAAACTGAAGGCAAGGGCCTGTCTACATATGCAGGTAAAGGTGCAGTGGGATCTAATGTGCGATCCATACAACTGTACTTCCTTCCATGCCACATGGAGAGAACGCTGCTCCTGCCATGAGCCTCTAAAGGTGTGAGGCTTGTAGCGGTGGCAGCGTTCCCCCAGCATTCTCAGGAACCTCAAAAGGGGGGAGCCTTGTTCTTCCCATCACCATTGCTGTGAGCCCTGCAGTGACACTGGCTGTGGGGCTCACAGCAAGGACAGGATTCCATCATGCTGCCCCCGCTGCAAAACTTGCACCTGATGGGCACATCCAGATGAGTGGACACGTGCCAATTGTGGCATCTCAAAGCAGTTTGAGATGCTGCAAGAAGCATGCTGAGAACGAAAAAATATTCCAAGTATCAAAAAAGACCTGCGGAAAAAAAGTGGGGCAAGGCACAGTCCAGGACCATGCCCTGAGGCAATCCGGAGGTAGGTCCTCTAGAGAGACGCTTTGGTATCCAGCTTTGGTTTCTGTTGTGCTTCTGTTGCCCCAGCATGTGCCCTTAGTTTGCAGGGCAAATGGAAGCAGGGCAAGGCTGCAGCATGACCGGGCCCTGGGCGCTGTCCAGGTAAGCAAGGACTGGGGGTTGGAGGGCTGTGTGGTTTCCGGTCGGGTTTGTGGGTAGAGGGGGTGTGGGGAGTGGTGGAGATGTGGGGTTTGTGGGCGGCTTTAAAGGGGGGCTGCCACATGCCCCCACACCCACCCCCTGTGGCACACAACTCCCAGTACTAGCAACAGTAGCCAGCTGTGCTGTGCATGCTGCAGCACTGCCTGCCCAGCAGTCCGTGCAGAGAGAACGGGCCCGGCCCAACCCGACCTGGCCTGGTGCACAGCACACTAGTTTGAAGTGTTTCCCACTTACATTAATAAAAATTTGCCACGGCACACCTGTGAAGGCATTCCCCATCCTCATACCTATTGTAGCTGATTGTAGCCTATTGCCATGGCAAAATTCTGTAGCACACCTGTTCATTTCTGGCTGCACACTGCTTGGGGAAACACTACATTAGCGCACCTTTGGACAGGACCAGGACACGTGGCTTTAGGACCCATGGCTCTTGTCCAAAGGTGTGCGCTAGCTGGCCGGTCCACACCGGGCCTGTTCCATTCTCTGTGAGGGTCAGGCGGCAATGTGTGGCTGCAGGGCTGTGCCATGGAGAATGGGCCTGGCCCACCCTCCCCCGCACAGGCCATGGACCAGGCAGCACTGCAGGCATGACCCAGCTAGCTGCTGCTGCCAGCGCTGAGGCCTGTGCGCCACAGAGGGTGGAGGGGGCAGGCATGTGGAGGTCCCTGCCCCTCAAACCCCACATCTCCCCACACCCCTTCCTACACCTCTCCTGCAAACTTCACATCCCCCCATCACACACCTGTCATGCCGACCTGACAGACAGATTGAGACCTGCTGGCAGGAGCTGCGGCTGCAGGGGTAGCTGTCTTCACATCCTGGTTAGTGAAGGAGTCAGGGGGAGCTCTAATTTTTCTATAAGAAAACCTAAAGCAAACATCAAAATATAAAGATATTTAGGATTTATTTTATTATGATGATAGAAACACTGGTGGGCTTCCAAATTGCTTTAAAATTGTAAATATATCAATAAAACATTGCCCAACTGATCTCTCTCTATGTCTATATCTACAGATAGATATCTAACAGATAGATATCATGATCTTTTGTTTTAATTGTGAAAGAACATCGATTTTGGGGTATTTTAAAGAGTGGATTTGGGATTATTTTATCAGAGAATTTGCAGTTTTTAATTAGGGAACACCAGGATTGCTGCTAGTGAGGCAAGTGGCAGGACCCAGGCAGAGGAGCCTGCTCAGGGCTGCCACCCTGGACCCAGCTGGAGGGCGGATTAGGTGGCTGACCTTCTGGCCATTTGGGGCCAGGAGGACATGCTTTAACAGTTCAAAGCAGGCCATCACACTGAGAATATCTTCCAGGCGGTAGCTGCCCAGATGGCAGGGTGGGGACATGCATAGCAGCACTGCTGCACAAAGGCCAGCTGTGCAGCCATGGCCCACTGGTAGCTGGCCCAGAGGTTCAGATGCCTCTGCTACAGTGCCCATGCCACAGCCCAGGCAGCCGTGTGGTTCCCTTCTGGGTCTGGCAGGTGCACAGCCTTGAGGGGGCTGTCTCAGGGGGCAGCAGGTCATAATCAGGCAGCAGCCTCCACTGCTAGACTACTGCACTGGGTAGAGGGTGCAGGGAACTCTAGGTCAGGGCTGCTTCAGCAGTGCAGGTGGCACGAAGGGCTAGTGTCCTCAGATACCAGTTGGCCGGGCTCCAGATGCTCCTTAGAGCATGTAGCCTTGAGTTGCTTGCTGGGTAGCTTTTTATACTGCTGGAGTCAGCACAGGTGCTGGCAACAGGCTCTAGATCCCCCTGGGTGCAGATCCAGAAGGAGCTGGGCAGGGTCAGTTTGTTCAAAGTAGCACAACTTGCCCCACATCAAAGTGCATTTTCAGGCATGTGTGCTGAGGCAAAAATCCCTAGTACAAAATTGTGCTGCTCCTATTTGAGCTGCTGCAAGTGCACGTGCCTGCATGTGTGGACACGTCCCAGGAGGCTCACAGCAGCAACAGCGTTCTTGCTGCTGTGACAAGCCATATGGCAATGTCGGCTGCAGGGCTTTCAGTAGGGGAAACCTAGGGGAATGCTGCTGCAGCTGTGACCCCTGCAGCTCAGGAGGCTTGCAGCGGCAGCAGTGTTTTTCTCACTGCTCCCACTTCCAGCCACACAAACATGGAAACTCAAGGGAATTGGAGGGGGGATGAGGCAGGCACCATTCCCCCTGCTGCAAGCCCTACAGGTGACAGTGCCACCACCACTGGGAGCCTTGTCAGCTGCAGAGCTGGCAGTGGCTGGTGTTCAACTGTAAACGGAAGTCCCTCAGTTGATGGGGCTCCCAGCCACAGGGCGTGGCCACACATTCAGTTAATGGCGTGATTAGAACAAGCTACAAAGTTATTGCACTTTTTTTTGTGGAAAAATCAACAATCAATCAACTGACAGTCATTCTTTACAGAGCA
>NW_017729024.1:81457785-81458435 GCF_001723915.1 Gavialis gangeticus
TCACAATGGGATTGTAGAGAGGCACCAGCTAGGCGCTAAACTACCAAGCCTTGACCCGGAGACGTTGCAGAGTCACTTGGAAGGACTGGATGTGTTTAAGTCGGCTGGCCCAGATGAGCTCCATCCAAGGGTACTGAAGGCACTGGCTGATGTCATTGCAGTCACTGGCAAGAATATCTGGCCACTCGTGGCACACGGGCCAGGTTCCAGAGGACTGGAATAGGGTCAATGTGGTCCCTATTTTCAAGAAGAGGATCCAGGCAATTATAGGCCAGTCAGTCTTGCCTCCATCCTTGGCAAAGTCTTTGAAAAGATTATTAAGGCTCATATATGTGAGAGCCCAGCAGGAAAAATTATGCTGAGGGGAAACCAGCACGGGTTCGTAGCAGGTAGATCATGCCTGACTAATCTAGTCTCTTTTTATGACCAGGTTACAAAACACCTCGACACAGGAGTAGGGGTTGATATAATTTACTTAGACTTCAGGAAGACCTTCGATACGGTATCCCGCTCCATATTGGTGAACAAGTTAAGAGCTGTGACTTGGTGGTGGGTGGCAAATTGGCTAGAGGGTCGTACCCAGTGAGTGGTAGTGGATGGGTCAGTATTGACCTGGAAGGGAGTGGGTAGTGGGGTCCCGCAGGGCTCGC
>NW_017729024.1:81463435-81464183 GCF_001723915.1 Gavialis gangeticus
TCACTGCTCCCACTTCCAGCCACACAAACATGGAAACTCAAGGGAATTGGAGGGGGGATGAGGCAGGCACCATTCCCCCTGCTGCAAGCCCTACAGGTGACAGTGCCACCACCACTGGGAGCCTTGTCAGCTGCAGAGCTGGCAGTGGCTGGTGTTCAACTGTAAACGGAAGTCCCTCAGTTGATGGGGCTCCCAGCCACAGGGCGTGGCCACACATTCAGTTAATGGCGTGATTAGAACAAGCTACAAAGTTATTGCACATTTTTTTGTGGAAAAATCAACAATCAATCAACTGACAGTCATTCTTTACAGAGCAAGGTATATGCACTGATGTGTTCTTTGGCTGCTGAGTCCAATGCACGAGTGACAGTCCTGCACACGGGTAGGGCTCTAAATCCGAGACTAGCTTATTGTTTGTTTTATCACACCATTAGTTGGTTGAACATGTAGCTGGGCCACAACTTAAGGTGTGATTACTTGGTTAATTGCACCCTAAGTATAACATGTAGGAGGAGATCCACATGAATCAACAGGTCCAATATGGTGTAGTTTGCTCTCTCAGACTTTCTTTCCTTTTCTTTCTGTACACGTCATAAACTTTGCTTTAGCTCTTCTTCCTGCCTTCTCATCCTTCGCAAAATTTGACACCAGATTTAGTATTGAAACTCGTGGAATAACTTGAATATTGCTTGCAGAGAACACTTACAACTTAGTGGGGTTAACAGAAATCTGGTGGGACTCTACCCAA
>NW_017729024.1:81469183-81470917 GCF_001723915.1 Gavialis gangeticus
TGCATGACAAACAGAACCAAGGAGGTGATACTCCCCCTCTATCAGGCACTGGTCAGACCGCAGGTGGAATACTGCATGCACTTTTGGATGTCATACTTCAGGAGGGATGTGGATACCCTGGAGAAGGTCCAGAGAAGGGCCACTTGTATGGTTAAGGGCTTGCAGGCCAAGCACTACGAGGAAAGACTAAGGCACCTGGACCTCTTCAGCCTCCGCAAGAGAAGGTTGAGAGGTGACCTTGTGGCTGCCTATAAATTCATCATGGGGGCACAGAAGGGAATTGGTGAGGCTCTACTCACCAAGGCGCCCCTGGGGGTCACAAGAAATAATGGCCATAAGCTAGCAGAGAGCAAATTTCGACTGGACATTAAGAGGAACTTCTTCACAGTTAGAATGGCCAGGGTCTGGAATGGGATCCCAAGGAGGTGGTGCTCTCCCCTACCTTGGGGGTCTTCAAGAGGAGGTTGGATGGGCATCTGGCTGGGGTCATCTGAACCCAGCACTCTTTCCTGTCTATGCAGGGAGTAGGACTCAATGATCTGTTGAGGTCCCTTCCAACCCTAACATCTATGAATCTGTGAATTGGTAGAAAGCAGTACATGATAAACTCCCACATTGGAATCTTCAAATTTTTGTCAGTGGTTTCTCAAAAAATGAATAATGATCGCTGGATCATAGCCACAGGAATGTTTATATCTTTCTATTGCTACTAGGAAAGACATTATTAATAAAATAACTGTTTGAGAACTAAAATCTCCATATTAATCAAATCTCTGTTTCTTTGAAAGTTGAGTTGTTTTCTCTTCATTGTCAGCTAATTCACTTGCTATCTAAGTATGCAAATATGGAGATAAGGAACTTGGATATACCTAAGATAGATCTGATACTGGTTCCAGGGTCTTTGAACATTTAGAATATGATTTGGTATTTAATTAAATAAGTTGCTAGTAAATGAACATTTATTTGTTTTTTCCTCAATCAGCTGAAATCTAGATAGCTTTATTTGCATTTTAATATTTTGTAATGTTTATTTTATATAACAAGTTAAATAAATGGCCTCAAGTAAAAAATTGCTAATGTGCAGAAAACAGATGTTTGAACATCCACTCTTCTCTCAAAGTAATTAAACAAAATATGTAGAATGCTAATAGAGGGAGGTAAATTAGTTCTGCCTCTGTAAATTAGGGAGAATTGCGATTCATAGAATTTCTTCATTTTCTTAAGTAAAAATAAGCCGACTTCCATCAAATGAGTCATTTTCTCTTTGGCTTCACAAGCAGTTCTAATAGTAATAGTGTGAAGGCCGAATTTTAAAATGTCACACAATACTAGTATTCAAAAATCTGTTTACCAATTTAAAAACATAGTAGCAACATCTTCATGTGGTAACATTGTTTCTCCAGACCATTGGTAATCCAACATCTTGCTTTAGAGTTAGTTGTGGGCTAGGTTTGCTAAAGCATAGGATTAGAATGCCAGTCACTTTTGTGACCTGACCCAGAATTTTAAAGGGGTGTGTTCTTTAATCCACTGTGTCCTAATCTCTCTCTTTCCTTATGAACATCAAACACGACAACATCATTTGTCTTCAGTTGCAGTTATTAAGTATTTCCACCTTTGCTTGGATATCCCTTTATGTTTGTTTTTTAGTGTTTTATTTATTGTAAAATTGTACTGGGTCAGTATGAAACTTGTGGATTCCTTTTGTGTGAAAAGCTGGAAAAAAAAAATGGG
>NW_017729024.1:81475917-81480713 GCF_001723915.1 Gavialis gangeticus
TTATGTTTGTTTTTTAGTGTTTTATTTATTGTAAAATTGTACTGGGTCAGTATGAAACTTGTGGATTCCTTTTGTGTGAAAAGCTGGAAAAAAAAAATTGGACAGAATATTTTGCCCCTTTTTTTCCCTTTTAAATTTTGCAGATTTAGGGCCCATTCAGTGAGTGCAGGTTGTACGCTAACACTGGTTTCACTGGAGCTTTCCAGGGCATATTTCTAAAGCTTCACTTCTTAGTTAAGGAAACAAGACTAAACTTTTACATTTGTAATTAATTTTGCAACACGTATGGGACATTGAATAGAAATTTAGGCAAGCTATAGCTATGTGGAGGGAATTCATAAAATGGTTGTTGATATATTTCTTTTGCATTTGGGATACTCTCAAGTGACATGGGGGCAAGACATAACATTTTTTTTGTATTTACTTTAAAATATTGTCAGTCATAGTTTTATTTCTGGAACTAGTGAAGGTTTAATATGATTGTTCCATTCCCTCTTGGATGGGCAGGTGAAAGATATAGGCTGGGGTCCATCAATGCTGTTCTTGCCATTGGTTTCTACCCCCAGTCCCCTTCTCCATCAGCTACTGAGAAAATGGCAGAATTTGTGTCTAGAATCCTAAAATGTCAGATCGTGGGGGACATTTGTCTTTTCAGCACACCCAGTGTTGTTGTAATTCATGCTGCTGCCTGTAAGTCCAATAGAGGCAGCAGCCAACCTGTCTATATTGATGCATCAAAGAGATGGAAAGATCACTGCTAGGTAGAAATTTGTTTGTGGGTTTTTTTCTGCACATAGATTCCCTGTTGTTGTTGATTTTGTGACTGGCTATATGTGAAATTATAAATCTAGTCAGTGACCACTGGTCTTGGATGTATTGTCCCCAAATATGTCCCTACAGCCCTGAATTAACTGTGTCACAGTCATTCATTCTCTCTCCTGTATAAATAATAATTTTGAAAAGTATTCTTGTATTTGTTGTACACACATACTTTTCTTTTACCTGTATACATTTTTTTAAGTTGAAGTGTAAGCAGCAAGGTAAGTAGTTAATGCTAGCAGATGTTGCAGGGCACCACAAACAAAAGTGGAAAGTTACTGTATACAGAAAATGATGTTGCAGACAAGCTTCCTAATTTTTTTAAAGACTAAGCTCAACAATAAAAATAAATACTAAGCAGTTTAAACTGCCTGGGATGTCTGTTAAGTGCCTAACGCTAATAGTGGTGTGGGGATTAAGGCAAAACTATACTCCCGAATGCTCTAACTCGTAAATCATAAATTTTTATCTCAGTTGACACCTCTGGTCCCTGAGGTTCTGCCCTTTTGTTGTCATTTTTTTTTCTCATGTGGATGCCCCATTCCACATTTGGCAGCCTTGCAAAGGATTTAAGCAATATCCCTGCAGTACCCTTTCCCCCCCACAACCCACCCTTTTTCTTTTTCCCTGACAGATTGACTACTAGGGAGTCTCTTTGTAACTCTTCCTGTGTCTGTGGTAACAGAAGAACTGTAGAGAGAGAACTGCACTTAGCAGTGGTAGGAAAGGCAGAGAGAGGGTTGGCTGGTAAAGAGAGTCTTGTAGAAATCCTGGTTAATGCTAATGAGGATGAAAGGATGAAAAAACAGGAGTGACTCTACTCAGGTTGGAAAATATTTTTTCTGCCCAACTGTAGTAGTCAGGGGAAGACTCAAATCTACTTTTGGTTCGGTGGCAGAACCTGGCAGAAACTTGTTGCCAGTGACTGGTTCTTAGGCCTTGTCTGTACTTGAAAAACACAGTGCTGACTGACTTTGTAACTGCCACTGTTTAAACTGATACAGTGTCAAATACAATTGAGTGCCAGTGTGGACAAGGATAGCCCATGCTTAAAAACATGTAGCTGGTCATATTATACGATATTAACATTTCTTTATAGAAAAGTGGGCAAATTTGTCTCATTAGCTTCACAAACTGAGGTAAAGAGGTACTTAAAAAGATTAACCAACTCTTACAGTAATGTTTGGTTATAGGACCTTATGTATCAAAACCACCCAAATAGCCTTGAAGCCCCAGGCTTCAAGTAGAGTTGGAGTGGCATAGCATAGGTGGTGTGGGTGGCTCTGGCTCTAGTACGGAATATGTGGCAGGGGCTGGAGCCATTGCTGCATGCTCTGTTGATGCCACAATTGCTGGAGGGGCACATGATCCACTGCCACAGTCACCACTACTGTGTGCTCTGGTGCCTCCCCTTCTGCTGCCATATGCTATGCTGCCTCTCCTTGTGCCCCAGGCTGCATCCAGCCCACAGGAGTCCTGCTGTCTGGATTTGGCCTGGGGGAGAAGGCAAGTTACCACCCCTGTTATGAAGGGTTCCAGCGTGGCATTCATCCTCATATCTCTGCAACTTGTTTTAAATCTCTGAACTTTGAACAGAATCCAGGCACTGCCCCGGATGGGGTTTCTGCTTGCGGGGTTTCTGTCCAGCATTCTTTCCTGCGGTCCAGTGGCCTCTCTTGCCTTATTTCCTCACATATACTTCTTTAGTTTATATTCACCCATTCCCAGAACATCACCCAAGGTGTCAGCTTTCTGGTGTGTTCAAGGAGGTACATGATAAGGTTATGCAGACAGATGCATGCAGGTATACATAGGTTTTGCACAAATCTTCTAAACACACTGGGTGAGATCCTTTTCCACCTGTTGGGCTCCTGAGTGGATATTAGGTGCCTAAGTTTGAACTTTGCTACTTTCATAATATGCTACCATTTTAGCTTTCTAAATCACAAAAAATAACGAACAGGAGGAGGACCCATCCACCTTTGGTGTTAACTGTTTATTTTTTTAGAGCAGGGTGAAATAGGTACCTGGTGTGATCCTAACATGTGGATAGGATCTCACCCACCATTGTTTTATGTAATGACCAAAGGACATGTAATTACAGATTTGAAAACCAGCAAACTTCTTTAATGTAAATGCTCCTAATACGGGTAACTCCCACTTTGTGCTGTTTTGCTTAGCACTGTTTTGCTATAACACTCATTTTAAATTGATTTAATGGATTTCATAGACATTAGGGCTAGAAGGGACCTTGGAAGATCTCAGAGTCCAGCCCCTTGCCCCGATACCTGATTTCAATTAGCGCTCAGCAGAGTTTCGTTGTAGCACTTGCAGTCGCTATCTTGAGTCATTAAAAACACTTGAGGTCACCTTCTTGGGTTGTCAAATATTTTCGGCTGTGCTTAACGCTCACTTCGCTTAACGCTCAGTTTTTCAGAAACCAATTAAGAGCGCTAAGCGGGGGTTGCCTGTATAGCAACTAGATTCTAGTTTACCCTTCCCCCAAGTGTCATTGGCGGGGGTGGGGAGAGGAATCTGTGTTTAGAAAGACAGGGTTTCCCCTGTTTCCCTAGGCTTTTGTAGCAACACCCTTCATTTGAACTAGTAAAAGCAGCTGAAAAGCAAATGTTCCTCTCACCTTTTTATTCCTTTCCAGTCCCCTCTTGTCAGGTGATCAGCCATTTCATTGCCAAAGCTCTCCTCTGACTACCCAGTTCTCTGTGTTAGGAGCCAGTTTATTGTCTAGGATGTTTGAATAGAAAACTTTTCTATTTGACCCCCTTTGCTTTATCTATGCTACCATGCTTGCAATTTCAACACAACACAAAGGTAAAAAGAAAACAGATAGTAAAGTATAGCACATCCAAGATAGAGTTGGCAGCTTAGTAAAAAGATAGATGTACAGAGATTCGATAACCTTGAGCAGAATTCATGAGTGGTATGACCCTTAAGTGTGTCTATACTGTCTGTGTGGCATAGACGCGTTCATAAGTTGTGTAGTGCACAAGCAGTCCAGCAGATTCTTGTAGCATGTTAGGTATAATTTTTTGATACAGATGGTAGAGAAGCCAACTAGGGAGGAAGCTTTACTTGACTTGCTGCTCACAAACAGGGAAGTTATTTGAGAATGTGAAATTAGAAAGAAAGCTGGGTGACAGTGACCACAAAATGATAGAGTTCAAGATAGTAACTGGAGGAAATGAAGGAGAGCAGCAGAGTAATGACACCGGACTTCAGAAAAATACACTTTAGTGAACGGGTAGGCAGGATCCCCTGGGAGGCAAGTCTGAGGGGCAAATAAGTCCAGGAGATCTGGCTGTACTTTGAGGCCATTTTAACGGTGTGAGAACAAGTTATCCCGATGCAATGGAAGAATGGGAAATAGAATAGGATGCCAGCCTGGCTGAACAGTATTTTCAATGGAAAGGAGGGGTCATCACTAAGGAGAACTATTCTGCAGTTGCTCGGGGATGTAGGGGGATGGTTAGGAAGGCCAAGGCAGAGATGGAACAGGGGCTGGCTTTCCAGATTAAGGACAACAAGAAGTCCTTTTTTAAATATATTGGGGGTAGAAAGAAGGCCCCAGGAAATGTGGGGCCCTTGCAGGACAAGACAGGGAATCTGGTTGTCACGCCAGACGACAAAGCCAACATATTTAATAACTTCTTTTCCTCTATCTTCCTCAGTAAGGACCAGAACTGCCACCTCCCTGCTGGGCCCCCTTCGGGCCCTGGGGGAGGCTCACCTGGGCCTAGGGTGAGTGAGGATTTAGTTAGGGAGCTTCTGGAGGGGCTGGACGTTTTTAAGTCAGCCGGCCTGGATGATCTTCACCCTAGAGTCCTAAAGGAACTGGCTGGGGTCATTGCAAGTCCCCTGGCACGGCTTTATGAACACTCGTGGTGCTCTGGAGCAGTGCCGGAGGACTGGAAGAGGGCCAACGTGGTTCCCATCTTCAAAAAGGGGAGGAAAGAGGACCC
>NW_017729024.1:81480929-81487904 GCF_001723915.1 Gavialis gangeticus
GGTCCTATGAGGAAAGGTTGCGGGACCTGAACCTGTTCAGCCTTCAAAAGAGAAGGCTGAGGGGGGATCTTGTGGCCTGTTATAAACTGGTTAGGGGGGATCAGCAGGCGCTGGGGGAGTCCCTGTTCCCCCGAGCGCTGCAAGGAGTGACCAGGAACAATGGTCACAAGCTGGCGGAGGAAAGGTTTAAGTTGGACATCAGGAGGCGCTACTTCACAGTCAGGGCAGCTAGGGTCTGGAACCAGCTTCCAAGTGAGGTGGTGCAGGCTCCCACCCTGGGGGTTTTTAAGAGGAGGTTGGATGACCACCTTACTGGGGTCGTTTGACCCCAGTACTCTTTCCTGCCATAGCAGGGGGTCAGACTAGATGATCTGCTCAGGTCCCTTCCGACCCTAGAAACTATGAAACTATGAGTTGAAACTCTAAAAGGACTCCTAGAAGAAGTGTAAACTGGGTCATAGCACTGGGGAGGAGTATGAGACCCTTGCATGGGCATGCAGGGAGAACATTAGGAAGGCCAAGGTCCACTTTGAGAAGTAGCTGACAAGGGACGTAAAAGGCAATTTAAAAGGATTCTCCAAGTGTGTTTAAAAAAAAATTGGATGGAAAACCAAAGAAACCATAAGTCCCTTAGAGAATGCAGAAGGCAATCTAGTTATCGATGAGGCAGAGGAGATCTGAAGTATTTAATTACTAGATGATGGGTGCAATTGGCAGCAAAGATAGAAAAGGAGACAAACAGCCTAGAGTAGTAGAAGAACAGGTTATGGATTACTTAGGAAAACTAGATGCTTTCAAATTGACAGGACTTGATTGAATGCACCTGAGGGTATTGAAAGATTTGGCTGAGGTGATAGGCTCTGTTGGTGGAGGGAGAGCAATGGCTATATCTTGACATTGGTTAAGGCTTTTGACACTGTCTCCCATCACATTCTCATAACAAGCTAGGGAAATACTGACTAGATAGAAGCACTGTAAGATGGACATGCAACTGGTTGCATCATGCTGAATGAGTAGTCATCAGTAGCTCAATGTCTAGGTGGGAGGAGGTATCAAGTGGGATTCCCTAGGACCATATTTCAGGTCTAGTATTGTTTAACATCTTCATTAATTATTTGATGATGGGATTGATTGGTCACTTAACAAATCTGAGGACAGCACTAAGTTGGGTGGAGTTGAATAGACTTTGGAGTAGGGCTGTGTGAAATGCTTGTGTTTCATTTCGGTTTTCGATTTGGTGTTTCAGATTGACAGTGTTTCGTTTTGGTGTTTCGTAGGTCTGTCCAAAACGGCTGTGTTTTGTTTCATTTTGGATCTGGCATTTTGGAGGGACAGTTATTCGTTTGGGTGTTTCAAATTGCTGTCCCGTTTTGTTTTGGCCAAAACTGTTTTGGAATTTCAACAGTATTTCAGTGTTTCAGCTATAGGCTATATTGGGGAATCACAAAACTGCCTACAGCTTTGTTATTTCTTGCCTGCTTTGGATGAAACTTGCAGGGATGCTAACCCCTTCTGAGGGCATGAGGCCTGTCAAGTTTCAAGGAGATAGGTGTAGTGGTTTCTGGGAAACTGCACCTCAAACTGTTCAAAGCTAACACGTATCATTTGCTGGCAGCCGCAGCCTGCTGTCATCCTGCACAGAGACCTGGGGGCCTGCTCCTCCTGGGATGAGTCTTGCACAGCCCTGCAGTCCTCCTGGCAGGTGTGGGCCCCTGCATCTGTCTGCGGGATGACAGCAGGCTGCCGCTGCCTGTGGCAGCCAGGACCAGCACTGGGTTCTTCCTGGTGCTTAGTGTGGTGTGCGCTGAGCAGATTTGGGGGCTGGTGCTGGCCCCTGCATCAGCACAGGGTTTCAGTAGGCTGCCGCCGCTGGCTGGGGAAATAGCCTTGAGCTGCTGCCATCGCCAGCTGGCAGCAGCAGCCTCCTGTCATCCTGCATCCCCCAGGAAGAGCTGGGGGAAGCTATCAGAGAGCTGGGGGAAAGATCAAGGAGCTGGGGAATTGGATTGGGCACTGGGACCTGAACATTGCCCCAGCCCCTGGTTCGATTCCCCAGCACCGGGAATGCAAGGGACCTCAGGGACAAATTGGTGTCACTGACCAACTACAGGTGTCAATATCAGAGCAGTTCTTTTTCCCTCTCCCTCTTTCCCTGCAAGCCCACCTCTGAAACAGCTCAAAATGTTTCAGAAACATCCAAATCATTTTGGAAAATTTCTGAAACATTTTGGATGGCCTGTTTCATTTCGGAGCTGTTTCGGAGCCCTGCATTTCATTTTGGATTCTGTGTTTCAACCGTCAAAACGTCCAAATGTGAAACGACGTGACCACCAAAATTTTGCACAGCCCTATTCCCCACCTCCCAGTTCAATTCCCCGGCACTGGGGTTGGAAGGAACCTCAGGGACAGATCATTGTCACTGGCCAGCTACAGGTGTCAATATCAGAGCAGTCCTTCCTCCCTCCCCCTTCTGCTCCCCCTTCTTCTTTACCTGCAAGCCCGCCTCCAAAACAGCTCCAAGACATCAGAAATCTTTTGGAAACATCCAAATCATTTCAGAAAATTTCTGAAACATTACAGTTGGCCCATTCCATTTCAGAGCTCTTTTGAAGCCCTGTGTTCGTTTTGGATTCGGTGTTTCAGCCATCAAAACTTCTGAATCCGAAACAAAATGAAACAGCCACCAAAATTTCTCACAGCCCTACTTTGGAGGGTAGGTCTTGGATCCAGAATGACTTGGATAGACTGGAGAAGTGGGTTGCAGTCAATCAGATGAAGTTCAGTAAGGACAAGTACAAAGTCCTGTACCTGGGATGGAATAATTGCATGTACAGACTGGGAAATGAGTGGTTAGGCTGCAGAAGAGGATCTGGGGATTACAGTAGAGCCTAAACTGTATATGAGCCAACAGTGTGCTCTTGTTGTGGGGGGAGGTGGGGGAGGGGAAGCCAGTAGCATACTAGGTTGTATTAACTGAAGGATCACTTGCAAATGAAGCAAAGTGGTTCTTTTACTGTATCTTGTACTGGTGAAGCCTCACTTGGAGCATTGCATTCAGTTTTGGATCTCACACTTCAAAAAGGATGTGGAAAGTTTGGAAAGAGTCCAGCACAGAACAACAAAAAATATTAGGGACCTAGGAAACAAGATTTATGAGGAAAGGCTGAAAGAGCTAGGGTTATTTAGTTTGGAGAATTTAAGTCTAGTAGATTTGGTAACAGTCTTCAAATACATGAGGGGTATTCACAGAGAGGATGAAGATAGGTTTTTCTTTATGGCTGTAGGGGACAGGAGTAGGAGGAGTGGCCTCAAGATGCAGCGCAGATTTATGTTGGACGTTAGGAAGAACTTCCTGCCTAGGAGGGTGGGCAATAACTGAAGCAGGCCAGATAGAGAAATTGTGGACTCTCCATCCCTGGAAATTCTCAAGAGCAAGTTAGGCAGACACTTGGCTGGGATGGTTTAGCCAAGGGTGATCGTGCTATAAACAGGGGCCTAGACTAGATGACTTGGAGGTTCATTCCAGCCAAAGTTTCCTATGATTCTACTGACAGGTCACTCAAATTTTTCCATTTTACTGCCTAAGATAAGCAACATATAGTTACAAATATAATCAATGTCTGTTTATTATTCAAGAAATTATTGATATGGGGACAGTAGCATAATGTGGGGTGGCGAGCAGGGCACCTGTCCTGATTGCTGCCTAAGGGGAGAAGCACTAGAAGACCAGGCATGGGGGATGCTTCACCCTGAGGCTACTGCTTGCTTCCTGCCTGCATGCTGCCTACCTCTGGCACACATTGCCAGCACAGGCAGTGTGTGTCACAGAGTTCAAGGCTTCTTGGAATTGTAGTTTCGTAGAGCATCATCAGCTCTGCCTACTGCTGGGGGGAGAACTGATTTCCATTTTTAATGACAAATTTAGCTTCTTTTTTGCCATTTAGTGTAAAAAATGGGGTGAATTTCCACCATGGTACAGCAAATGCCACTGTCAGTCTAGAGAACTACTATTTCCAGAACATCTTGCACTCATAGACTGCCAGTCTCTCTGCTCTCTCCTGTTCCTACAATCGAAGTGGGGGAGAAGGGTGAGAGACTGCTGCTCAGGGCACCTTTCCGTGCTATACTACTGCATGGGGAAAAGTCCTTCTTGTCTTATGAGCCTGAACAGTACTCTATAAAAATGGAGGAGGGCAACATATTAAAACTTCCAAATTAGATTTAAGAAACATTCTAAAGAAAAGAAACAATAATGGATTATCTAATAACATTAACAATAATGCTATTAGATACCTAAATATTATATGGGTCCTTTCAATCCTGGGCTGAATCCTGAAATTAAAATTACTATTAATCTGGTAGAGTTTACATTAGTAAGGGCTGTAAAAACTGAGTAAGCTCTTTAGCATTTGTCTTAATTGAAGTTTATCCAGTGCTGATATATCTGAAAGAATAAAGAAATTATCACAGGATAATAAGAACATGTTTCTTTTCTTCAGAGTTTGGACTTGTCATGAAGTCATTTCCTCATCTGTAACCTTTATTATGGATAGTGAGAACAACTGCATTTTGGTTAGTGGTATATTCTTGTTTAAGAAGGGTTTGCTGGATAGATCGGCATACAGCATCACTCTGAAAGTAGTACTTTCAATTAGTTTTATTAACAATTGGCTTGTGAAAGAATATTGCAAGTATTTTTTTTATTAAGTACCCCTTTTCATCTTCAGTACTTTGTCTAGTGAATTAAATCTGCAGAAGACTGTAATAGATTTCCAGAAGATGATAAATTTAAGGTGAGGTGACTTTTTCAACATACAGTTATTAAGATCCCTGTTGCCAATATGTCTTAATCTCAATATAAATATAACTGGGAGGGGGCAGCGTTTCTGCTGTACCTGCTCTGTTCTAAAATGGGGCCTTTTATAGAGGCAGCAACGCTTGGTGAGTTCTTGAAAAATTATGTTGACAGCTGTTGAGCTCGTCCATGCTCAATGTGTTTTTTGAAGAGAAGCCAAGGAATTTTTAATCAAGGAAGATTACTGAGCAGATTACTGTGTACCGAATATTTAAAAATAGACTTACTTTTATTAGCAAAACTTTTGTTTAAGCATGAAGTGTTACATTTTTTTCACTGGAAAAGCAAAAACTGTTCCAATTGAAAACAGTATTAAGTTGTTATGAATGAGATGTAAAATAAAATGGTTTCTAAACATTTTTTTTCTTCCTTTTAATCCAAGAGAAGGGAATTCTATACAGATGTGTCAATGGATAAATGGCATGTGTTGCAAATTTAAATTCAATGGAACTCAGAAAACACATGCTTTATTTTAGGGATGGATTGCTCTGTAACCTGTCAAAGTGGAAAAGTTGTGATTTTTAAAAAAAAAGGATCTTTAAAGAATGTAACTGTTCTTGTATATGAAGTTATTCTGCTAATCTAGTCTCATAGGACCAATTGCTATTCTTTTCCCACCCTAATGAAACTAGGTCACTGATTTTTGGCACTCATCCAAGTTGTGAGATTTATTTTGTGTTCAAGCTCACTGTCTAGAAATAGTGATGCAATGTCAGCAAGGCCACTTTTCATTTCATGAACATAATTTCCAGTGCCCTGGAATTAATTTATTCACTGACCTGTTAATAACTGCAATCCGTCACTGGTTTACAGAGGCAGCGGAAGCGTCTGGAAATAGTCATGGCCACCCTATTAAGTGATTAGTTACAGGATTTCTATTCACTGTAGCATTTTAGTTTTGATCGTGTTGAAGAGTCTGGCTGCATATGAAAACTCACTAGCTACTTAATCAGAGAAAAATAATTATAACATATATTGTGACGGGATAACCAATTTCAAGTGATTGCTTTACAGGATTTTATGCTGAAGGATATCTTAGAGATACTTTCTGCATGTGTTTGGAAAAAACCTGAATGTAGATTTATAAAACATAAGATTGAAAACATGAATCTTTTAAAATGCATTATCATTTTACTATTGTACTCATTTAAAGAAGTGAAATCTCCAAATTTAGGTCGAGAACATCTAAATAAAGTCTTTGAAACTACTCCAAGCTTTGAACAGATTTTGTGCATTAAATTTTTACCCTAACAAATTTTTTTTAAATTTGTTCTTTAATATCACTATATCTTTCCCAACTGCTTCCATTTCAAGTAGAGCTACAATTTTAATATACATCTCCTAAACTGGAAACTTCCCATCCCATCTGGTGGCTTCTACAAGTATAATGATTCAAATAATGTTTCCAGGATAATGGAGGCAAGAATCACCTCTTCAGTCCAGGTTCTCCTACCTCCATTAATTAGACTGACTCTTGATTGGTGAGGTTTATATTATAGTCCATAGAATTCTTTGTCTTTAAATAAAGTGTTAAGTAGAGGCATTTTTTAATAAATACAAACTATAACAATGTAGTTCATACTTCTAATGTCGTATTCTTTAAAAAGAGCTTGTTGGGGGGCTTTGGTTGGTTGGTTTTGGGGATTTTGTTGTTGTTTTTGAACTTGCCCTATTTTGGAATCATGAAAAAACAAACCGGGCAAGACCTTTTATAATTATGTGAATATAATTTATGGGTGTAACATTCTTATGCAATTTTATTATTTGTGTGCACAAATTACTCGTAGACTGTATGTTTTCAGTCATAATGAAGGTGAGTGTAATTCTAACGACCTGACCCATAGCATAGACACTGTCTCTCACCCTGTTCTCATTAAGAAACTGGGGGACTGTGGTGTCGACACCCACACAGTCAAATGGGTCACCAACTGGCTGGAGGGCCACACCCAGAGAGTGGTGGTGGATGGGTCATTTTCGGCCTGGAGGGATGTGGGCAGTGGGGATCCGCAGGGCTCAGTCCTCGGGCCCACACTGTTCAACATCTTCATCAGTGACTTGGACGAGGGGGTAAAAAGCACCCTGTTCAAATTTGCTGATGACACTAAGATGTGGGGGGATGT
>NW_017729024.1:81492904-81501613 GCF_001723915.1 Gavialis gangeticus
GCCCTATGAGGAGAGGCTACGGGACCTGAACCTGTTCAGCCTCCGCAAGAGAAGGCTGAGGGGGGATCTAGTGGCCTGTTACACACTAGTCAGAGGGGACCAGCAGGCACTGGGGGAGTCCCTGTTCCCCCGAGCACTACCAGGAGTGACCAGGAATAATGGTCACAAGCTGGCAGAGGGTAGATTTAGGCTAGATATCAGGAGGCGCTACTTCACAGTCAGGGCGGCTAGGATCTGGAACCAACTTCCAAGAGAAGTGGTGCTGGCTCCTACCCTGGGAGTCTTTAAGAGGAGGCTAGATGTACGTGTTGGTGGGGTCGTTTGACCCCAGTACTCTTTCCTGCCATGGCAGGGGGTCGGACTCGATGATCTGCTCAGGTCCCTTCCGACCCTAGAAACTATGAAACTATAGCAGGCTTAAATATTTTTAGGTGTGCAGTAATTTCATCTGTTGATATGTAGCAGTCATAAACACTGCACACGCAAATTTGAGGATTAAAAAAATTCTGTATTGTAGAAATAAATTTCAGTAAATGAAAGCTGTATGGACTTAGCAATTTTTGTGGATGTTTGTCATGGGAAAGACCACACCAAGGATCAGAAGAACTCTTGCTATAAGAAGATGATAAAATATAAAAAACAGTAAATGTTAATATTTCCATTTGTATTCTTTGAATTTAAAGTGTGCTTTTCAACTAAGCCTTAATTTTGTTCAGTCATCAGGGGTGTGGCTGGGGAGTAAGCAACTGGGGTTTAACCATAGGGGGATCAGGAAGAGGCAAGGTCAGGGGAGCGAGGGTCCAGACTTGAGCCAGGACTTAGTAGAATTTGGGAGCAGCCGGGTCAGTAGGCTGAGGTCTGCATGGGACCAGAATGCAGACAATTAACCTAGGTAGAACCATGAGCCAAAAGGAGAGAAGCATGGATCAGTCTAAGTGTTTGTTGTAATTACTCTAAAAGGTAGCTGGTAGCTGTCTAGTTTATATGGCTTTGAGTGAAATTTACTTAAGTTTGTTACCAGATGAATGCATTGTTTGTTGAGAGTTTGCCTATGAATGAGGTAGTGCATGGTTTGTAGGCCAAATTTGCTGATGTTGAATAAACAAATAATTTGAACCAACATGTATTAGGGATAAAAGCCCAGGCAGTTGGTCTTTGTTGAACTCACCCCACAGTGGTAAAAGTGCCTATACCCTGTTTTCACTGCAGTTCCCATTTTTATACACCCCATACAGCATTGTGTGCCTAATATTTGTTTGTTGGTGTAGTATCAGAAACCCTGAGGATTGTTTCCAGTTTATTACTACTACAGGCAGTAAGAAAGCCCCTGGACTCTTGTATTATGGATATGAAAGTACCAGATTAGCCTTCTAAAAACTCTTATTGTTCAACTTTGAAGTAAGAACTGGGTATGGAAGAAGTAAATTTATGAAAAGATAGAATAGCAGGCTGATAATCTCTGCAAGGAACTTTGTCCTTTTAAATAGGCCTGAGTTTTGTAACAAAATCAATTTATACAACAAATTGTCACTCCTGTCTGGTGCCATTTCTTTATTCCGTATTAGATATCTATCACTCTTTTTCTCTGACGCCACAGAACTTCGGCATAGTCTCTGTGACAAAAACACAGCTTTTATTAGGTTGTTGAGATATAATTTGTTGTTGTAAATAAATATTTGTTATGATCCTTCCCTTCCCCTGGCTATCTATGTTGTTGACAAAGAAATGTTTCCCACCCTCCTTTTTATTTGGCAGCTAGAAGCCCTGTTCAGAACTTCAGTCGTACCCCTGACCAATCAGGCCTGAGGTATGGGGATGGGTGTGCAGTTATTGGGCAGGTGCCAGGGGGAGTTGGCCCTACACTTCCACCCACGTCAGTGAACCAGCTTGACTAAATGGAGAAGGAAGTGATATTATCTTTGCAAATAAGTTTTTAAAAATACAGTGGTAGTATTACTGTTGTTAAGTTCCTGATGAGCTTATTATTTAACCACAGATTTTTTTTCTGTGCGTTTAAAATCAACATACATACTCAAATTGTCTTGAAAACTTCTGATCCTGATTGGGATCAAATTACATTTAGTGGTTCCAATTTTAGGGAGCTAAGAGGTTTAAATGACAGTCACAAAAATAGAGACAAAAAACGTGGCCAGTGATGTTTTAGTTTAAGGGCTCTTTTGTATGCACTGTTTCAGTGACAGATATCAAACTGATATCACCTGATTGATTAAGAATGTTGATCAATGTTACTAGCAACTGGCTTGAACCTTGTCTGTGCACTGCATTTGCTGAGTGACTGTTGCTCTGGGGCCTAGGCCAAACAAGTGGGGTAAGGCTTCTCTGACATTAGTCATGGTGTAGCTCAGGGCTGCATGTTCTATTAATTGCATTCTAATAATGCTTAAGAACTGTGCTTTTTTTGAGTTCTGCCTTGGTATGGCTGTAATGTTTGTTGTGGCAGTTGAGTGGCGATGAGGTATGCTCAGGAGAAATATGGTTTTCAAGGATGACAATGATTGAAGATAAAAATTTTGGAAGGGAATGTAAACCTTATGTGTAAGTCGGTTCATAATTATTAACTGTCAGGACAGATCTTAATGCTGGGGTGAGGTTAGGGGGCATGACAGTCGCATGCATCTCGCTGCTGCAACACTTTTACCTTCCTCTGAAGTACCCATACTAGCTAGTGATATATAGATGGTTATATTTGTATTATTTGAAGTATGTCATCACAGCATGCCCTGATAAGTTTACTTGCAACCATAGAGATCATGGATGACTCATTTTGGTACTTAGTTATATGGGTTGTCTATTTTGTCACATGCATTTCTATCATTGTCTATCAATGTCACACGTCTATCGTTGTCACATGCAATTGTCTATCATTGTCACACATATTTCTAGTATTCCAGTAGCGTGTGCACTGTTACATATTGTAGGACTCCCTTGGGGTAAAGGTTATGTGAAGTTCCATAGGAAATTCTTAGAATGAAATTCATCAATGCACATGTTAAACGCAAATGAGTAGTAACACCTAGCAATACTAGTACATTTCTGTGGAATAGGTGAAATGGCAATAAGAAACAGGCTAAGCATTAGTAGCTAGCTTGTGTTTGCTAAGCCTGTCCTCAAATCGACTTTGGACTTCTACTGAAAACTATATTTAACAGTTTCTTTTGTACTTGTGTTCTTATTCCTTTCTGTCATCTGAAAAGGTAAAATGTTAGGATGTCTGTGAAGGACAGGGAAGAATTGTGCTTAAAGATGGCAGTGTTAAGGTTGTGAGGTTAGGAAACTGGGTTTGCTAAATCTTTCCCAATTTTCAGAGACTTGTTTTTTGCTTTTTAGGAGTTCAAATATTGGTGGATACAGTGTTCTGGAAAGGGGTAGAAGGCATTGACACTCAACCATAATTCAACATCTAGTATGTATGTTGGCAATGAATCTAAAGACAGACTTCTTACATAGTTATTGGAAGAAATGCATGAAAAGCATCAGGAGCAAGGAGCAGAATCCAAGGATCCATCATGCTCATCAAAATCCCCTCCTTCCTGGACAGCAGAGCCAGGCAGGTCTCTCTTGCTTGCTTCCCTACTGGCTCCAGTGGGTTTAAACCTCTAAAGAGTGAGGTGGGCCTAGAATCCCAGGTCTTCCACTTCTGGGAAGTGCCTGTTCCAGTAGGCTTCTGGGTAAAAGATGAGTGGCACCTCTTTCAACTGCTCTTTGTGTGGTTTTTCTCTGTTTAAGGAATTGGAGGCTTGCGCTCCTCTGCCAGAATTGGATTACAGCACAGGTTAGGTAACTTTAAATTTTGCCACTGAGTGGATAGTGACACTTAAACAATCTGCAGTACTTACTGTTTCATCTTTTTGAGACTCTGATTTAAGTAATTTACATCATTTAGGTAGCATCATAAAAATAAAGCAGTGCTGTAATAGTAGTAATCATTTCCATAGTGAAAAAAAATCAACTTTAAGAATGTGTGTAGGAGGAAAATGTTTTCCAAGAACTAACTACATTAGAATATCAATTCATCTAAATATGTGCACCTTCATATGACTGATATTTTCATTTTTAGTCATCTTTGACACTTTGTCAGAAGTTACTTGTGGTTTTATCAAACTAGTGAAAGAATTTGCCTAAGATTTTTTTTCTATAAATGAAAGTAACTTGTAACTTGTTTTCTCTCTTCCATACATACTAATACTTCACTGCTCTTTATGTTGCCTATTCCACTGATGAGTCAAATGATTTTATGTGCTTTTTATCAGTTGTTGCAATGCTTGGGTTAGGAGTTTTTCCCTTTTTTTACTTTTTTTTTTCTTTTTACTGTCATTTAATGTGAAAAGAGGCAGTTGACATATATGTATTTGTACATAAACAAATATATGGCAAATTTTTATATGATAAGTGAAACTGAAAGGCAGAATGTTTTAAACTGATTAAAGATATTTTTATCACAACCCAGAATTAGCCAATTAATGCATTTTTACGAGAGAGATCACTGAGTCCAAAAGCTTAGTAAGATTCAAAGAAGATTATGCACTTGATAAAATAACCAAATAAAAAACAACACACACAGAATGCTGAACTAAATAAATCTCTGGTCTGATCCAGTGTAAAAATTCCAATATAGTTAACATGCCTCCTAAAGCCTATTTTATGATGCCATATCTTGATAAGCATAGTTTAAAGTAACAGAGTCAGAAAATAAATATGTATAATAAATAATTTTCAAAACATAGTGCCAAGATTCAGATAAGTTGTGGAAATCTTCCCATATTTAGTTATTCCACTTTATATTCCTAGAATAAAAAATTAGATAATGAAAAATATTTTTCTTCAGTGATATTCTTGCCATCTTTACCTGTCTCATCTTCCGAAAGATTTGTTGATCTTGATTCTAGTTTGTCCAGAGCAACTTTACAGATGCTAAAGATCAAAGAGAATACTCCTTGCATTTGGTCTCTATTGTGTATTTCTGTTTGATATCAAACTCTTAAGCTTTTACAGGGTGGTAAGCAAAAATGACCGATTCAGGATAATTACTTCAGAATTTCACTTAGTAATGGATTTTACCATATGCTTGGAAAAGCAACTATGTAACTTGGTCTGAACTTACTGAAATCATCATAGTATGTGCATAAGTCACCTAATTTCAAGAAAGTATCCACAAAAGTAGACTTTTTAGACTGGGGAATTGATGATAGAGCTATATATGAGAAGAATGGAGTTATATCAAATTGTATTTAAAGCATTTCAGTACTTTTTCAGTTTAAAGATTATGGTATTTTTGTCATTTTCTCTGCAACCTCAAATGCATAATGAGAGAAGTATGGATCTGTTTACAGAGCATAACTTACTGTACCAGCAGGTCTGAATTATTTTAGAGAGAGTAGGACATTGTTTCAAAAGCTATTATTTCAGTAAAGTTGATGGAGTAAGTCAGGATTGTCCAACTTCCAATCAGCCAGGGGCCACGTGCCCTGCAGGCCATACTACTAAGGGTACATGCTGCATGAATCACACCAGGACGAACCATGGGTCCCCAGGCTGTGCAGATTCCCCTGCAGCTGCATCACACAGGCACTATTCCCTGCTGCTGCTGCTGCACTGTACACCTGCAGGAGTTACTCCCTCTGCCACTACGTGATGCACCCACATGGGCCTACACCTACTGCTGCACTTCTGTCCTGCGCTACCCTGTCCCTTGGGCTTGGCAGGTGGGGGAGGAAACAGCAGCCAGAGGAGGGAGGGTGAAGCTGGAGCCTCCTGCTGCTCTTGAAGCTGGAGTAAATGAAGGAGTGGTGGCCTGGTGGCTGAACAGAAACCCAAGGACTGTAACTTAAACCCCTGTGGGCTGCACACTGCCTCCAGGTTGTCAATTGGATGGCCCTGGATTATGTATGCAATTCTTCGATTTTTGTCCATATACACTTTCCATTGTGGGTATGGACATCAGACTTCTTTGCATGACTAGTTTGCACATGCCTGTCCTTCCTCCTGCTCTGACCTAAGGGCATAAAGGTCAATGTGCATGTCCTACCACTTAGTTCCTCTAAAGTGTTTTGGCGTGAGGTGGAACTTCTGTTTTCTGATTCATATTGTTCTGGTCTTCAGCCATTTCCAAACTTGCTTTTTGTGTACCTGGTCTTTTTTCTGTTTTGTGTTTTCTTATTTTCTTTGACTAGGAGCATGTGTCTGTACCACTTCCCCAGTGTTCTTGAGAAAAATGATCCTGATCACCATTTTCCCAAGTCCCAAACCCAGAAATTGAGGTGGTTAAGCTTCTCTGGGGGCACCCTCCACTGCCTCTGTGGCATGCTGGAGACTAAGGCCATGCATAAGCTTTGATTTCTAGCAGTAGAAAATTTCCATCACTAGAAACAATTTTGGAAGAGGGAGCAGTTCAGTCATTCAGTCTGCAACTGCCCCCTCTTCCCTACTCCTTGTGCCTTGAAATCGGGAGATGGTGTGGAGAACAACCATGGCTCCAGTCCTGTTCCCAAGGCCCTTCGGCTCCTCACGTTGGAGTTCCCAGTGTGAGAAGTGGCAAGGGGACCTGCAGTGCTGCTCTGCACACCATAAGCTGAATGGAGGGAACAGCACTGTGTTAACCCCCTGTCTGCTTCTCAACTGAGTTCCTAGTGCATGAGGAGCCGGTAGGGAGCAGCTGGTGGCTGCTCCTCCACTCCCTTCCTAGTCTACACAGGATTGGACAGAATTCTTTGGGGAAAGGGGCATCAGTATATTGAGCATGGGAGTTAAGGATACAGCCTCTGAATTGGAGCTTCCTACACTTTAAATACTGGAGGCTGCAAAGTGAGAGAGGAAGTGGGGGAAAAGTCCTGGTCATACCCAGTTCACTCTCCTTTTCAGCATCCATTCTGACACTGTGACATGGGATACTGGGCAAGATGGACTTACAGTCTGACCCAGTAAATAGCAGTTCTTATGTTCTTATGCCCCCCCCCACAACTTCTCCAAACTTGGGTGACCCAATCTTTGAAAGGCACAGGAGGCTTTCCCTGTGGTGCAACTCCCTCCTGGTCCCTAGGAGGAGCTAAGCCACAGGAAGTTTACAAGTGTTTATTCTCCCAAGAGCAACCTGTTCTGGGTTGGAGTTGGGTTGTTTTTCTCCCAGAACCTCCATTTTTGGTCCAGGACAAACACGAGCACTTGTACACTTGTGGTTTCTGCCTGGAAATTCTCCTGGTAGAAGTGTAATGCTTGTACATGGTCAGAGCTTGTGGAAGCAATGGTGAGAATTGCTGCAGGGCAACTTTATCCCCTCATTTCCAGGTGTAGCGTGAGGAATAAAGGTGGGTAGCCTTCCTGGCAGCACTCTTAAAAGTGCTGCAGAAAGGTATAAAGGTACCTTTCAGGAACATTTCCTTTTCTTTCCCATATTTCTCCTCTTAGTCTCTGTTGTTTCTCTTGGTGAGACAGGCACTGCTGACCTATGCCACATGGTTTTCACTACTGAGTCAGGCTTTGTTTCCCCCCCGCCTCTGTTTGGCCATTTTGTAGGGAAGCAGAGAGCCACTAGAATTGGTATATCAATTTCTGAAATCACATCTAAGCACTGCTTCTTCCAGGCTTTCAGAGTACCCAAGCAGATTGCTTTGGCAGAATGTGGTTAAGAAAGAACTGAAGAGAAAGAAGCAGAAACTGCCCTTAATCATTTTAGTGTAGAGCATTTAAAGTCAGGGAACATGCATACCTTATAGGTGCTGCTACAGCCAAAAAATTGTTGAGTTTTAAGTGCTTGAGACATGTGCCTGCAGTGGAATGTGTAAGTGTACTACACATCTCCAAGAACTTTAGCTACTTGTAAATAATCTCTCTGTATATGAGCTAAATTAAATTGTTTTGTGCTGGTATGCAGCACAAAGTATATTTATTAGAGGTAGAAGTCCCTTTGCAAGACGGTTATTATTGCTGGTTACTGGTTGTAATAATAATTAGTTATGTAAAAAGTTTTAGAAATGGCTCATTCACATTATGTTTGGATAAGACTTCCAGCTACTTCTGAAATTATTAAGGGTGCACTGATCGAGATTTTCTTGGCTGATACTGATAGCCGACCAGGCATATCAGCTGATACTGAGATCCAGTAGCCGATTTACAGGAATTCAGCCCAGCAGCATGTAGAGTGGCATCTGGCCAGTAAGTCTGGTGGGGGGAAGGGACGTGGGAGGTACAAATTTGAGGCCCCCATGGTGAGAGAGAGAGTGGGGCAGGGGCAGGCACTGCCCAACCAGGGCAGTAAATGTGACACTGGGACTGGGAGCAGGATGGAGTAGCGGGTGGCTTGTCTGGGGGACAGAGGGGGTGGAGAGGGAGTGTGGGAGGGGGTGGGTGGCTCCCCATTGCTGCTCACACCTCCATGGGAGGCAATGGGCGCACCAGATTTGTGCATGTGGTGAAAGCGGGCAGCCCTCTGTGGGCTCAGGACCGGGGGCTGTGCCAGCCTGTTCTTGGCAGTGAGGCTGGGAGGGGGTGGGGCAGGCTCAGCTGTGTGGAGCAGGTGGCGGTGCTGGGAGGGGTGGCTATGAGGGGGTTACAGGGTATTTTGGAGTGTCTATAGTCCCCAGCCCCCCCACCACCGCCCCTGTTTGGGGCACCCATTCTGCTGCCTTTCCCTTGTGTGGCTAGCACAGAGCTCCTGAGGGAAAGGGAGCAAAGCAAGTGCCTTGGGCAGGGGTG
>NW_017729024.1:81501624-81505051 GCF_001723915.1 Gavialis gangeticus
GTTTGGGGGGGGTTGGCCACCCTTCCTAGCACTGCTGTCGCCTGCCCCACGCAGCTGAGTCCACCCTGCCGATGCCCCCCGCTGGCAACAGGCTGAAGCAGCCTCTGGCTCTGAGCCCATAGTGGGTAGCCTGTTCTCAACCTGCGCACAAATCTGGAGAGCACGTGCATGCAGCAGTGGGGAGCCTCCTACCTCCCTCCCTGAGCCCCATCCTGCCTGCAGCTCCATCTCACTTCCAGCCCCGGGGTCGTATTCACCATCCTGGTTGGGCAGCACCTGCCTCTACCTCTGCCCCACTCCCTCCCACACCATAGAGACCTTGATCTGCGCTCCCTCTCCATGTCCCTCCCCCCGACTTACTGGCTGGACGCTGCTCTCCAAGCTGCTGGGCTGCATTCCTGACTGCATTCATGCTGCGGCTGTGTGCATACACATGGCATTTATCAGTGACATTATCAGATACACTGGCCAAAGAAAGCCAGTGGCCGATAATGTTAATTTTCTTTTTATCAATGCCAATCTGATATGCCACTGATGTATCGGTGCACCTCTAGAACTTACAGCATTCTTCAGGATGTTCACAAGGAAATAATAGAGAATGATGAGCAGGGATCTTGGTTTTCTCTGGTTAAAAATTGCAGATTCTCTGGTTAAAAACCCAAAATCCATGATAAAAATGAAAGGCCCCCCACAGCTCCTCTCAGTGCTGCTGGTGCCCCACACTCCCCCCCATAGTCTCAACAGCCCTCCTGATGCCCCTTGCAACAGCCCCCCAGACCAGACCCACTGACACCCATCCCAGCAGGTAAAGTGTGTGTGGGGGGAAGGGGTGGGGCAGGGCAGGGGAAAGGGAGTGTGCTGGGGAGGTAGATCAAGAAGGGGGGGGTGTGCCCCTGTGCCCACTCCCAGGAGCAGGGCCGGAGGGTGAGGGCAGGGGTGCCACTCTGTGGGCCACACATGCCAACCTGCCTGACAAGAAGTTCGCAGACGGAGGCCGCCACTGCTACTCTGCGCCCTGCGCTACCATCCCACAGCCACCTGAATGGCTTTGTGAACAAGTGGTGCAGGGCTCGACAGCAACAGTGGGGTGGCAACCACCATGTGTGGACCACATATGTGCTGCCCGGCCAAGGGGTGAAATGGGGGGCTTGCATGCAGTGGTATGCCCCATAACTGGCTGCTCGGCTCCACGGCAGTGTGGGGTGGTGGCAGCTGCATGCAGGGTGGGGGGCCTTTGTGGGCAAGTGCTGCCACTCTGGAGCCATGCCCTTCGCCCCTAGAGGTAAGTGGGGCTTGGGGGCTGTGGGGTAGGGCTGGAGAAGAGGGAGTGGGGGGTGCTGCCAGCCCCAGGTGGCACATCGCAGCTGGGAGCAGGGCCAGGGGGTGAGGGCAGGGGTGCCCCTCTGCAGGGGGCTTTTCAGGCAAGTGATACAGGGGGGCAGTGTGGTGGTGCCTGCCATGTGCAGGCCACACACATGCCGCTGCCTGGGGGAGGGGGAGAGGGAGGCTGGCATGTGGCTGGAGCATAGCTCTGTGGCCAGTGCTGCAGCCATGGTGAGGGATGGGTGGCAGGGGCTTGGGCTAGCATGCAGCAGTGGCTGCCACTTACTTGGAGGACCGTGATGGCAGTGACGGCTGCCGTCACGGAGCCACGCTCAGAGCTGCGTAGCCAGCGGCAGCAGCGCAGCATGGGGTGGTTGTGGCCGGGCGGCATGGAGTCATTCTTGAAGCATGTTTTAAGGGTTTTTTATTTTTGGTTGTTCCCTCTTTAACGTCTGTCTTTCTGAATTAGTGATATAAAAATAACATATTGTGTATTTGAAACTCTAGTATTGGAAGAAGTTTTTAACAGTGAGAATTTTATACTGAAAAGTTAAAAGAGAGGTAATGATAATGACAAGATTCTTTGTAAACCTTTTGGAAAATAAGTTAAAGAGCTACCTAGGGAGTGGAAAGGGATAGGGGGAGATAACAATTAGAGTAGTGCATCTAGTAACTGGATCCCACTTCCTTTTGACAATAGAAGGAAAGGAATCTAGGCCAAATAAAGAGGTTTTATCGGGTCTTGGTGGGTTGTTATCTACTAATTTCTGGGAGGTTAGCAGGGCATATGGCTTTACTAGAGCTGGTGGCTTTAGAACTGGTTGCAATTTATGGATTTTGAAATATGAACCATCTAAAATGAAAATGGAAAGGCTCTTTTTACCTTTTTCCTTTCTTTTTTCACCAAGAGTTTTATGAATATACTTCCCTTTTCATGACTGATTCCAAATAAATAATAGCAATAATAATAAAAAATAAATAGCTGCTTGTTTTCATCTTAAGAAAATCAAATTCATTTTTTTTTCATTTTGGCTGTACCAAGGCACTGATCAGTGTTGTGAATAGATGAGATAGTGTTTCATGATAACTTACAATTTTATTTGACTTAACAAGATTCTGCCTTGCCTGTGGCCTTGTAGTTAGGGCTCAAGTTAGTGGTAAAAAGCAATTGACTGGTCAAAGGTGTTAAAAATATATCTATTTTTAAAGAAACATAATTATTTTCAAGAGTTATTAATAAGATGGAACATGTTTTATCTCAAAAGTGCCAGAAAATTTGTTTCTTCATAATACTTGAGATTGCATGTGAAAGCAGATTAAACCTTGACTATTGAAGTGATAATTTAAAGCAGAAAAAGGCTCTCAGCCCCACTTCCTGCTAGTTGAGGAATAGTATGTTTTTGTACCTGACAGCCTTCAGATTCTTTCAGGGCCTGTCAAGGGTTTCTCTTCAGATGAAGAACCTGATCAGGCCATGAGACTTGAATCTGGTTCTCACATACCTCACGAGAACACTGTTTGAACCTATGGCAATGAGCACTTGGCTATGTCTCTCCATGAAAACAGTTTTATCATGTCAGTCATATTATCAAAGTCAGTGGTTGAAATTCAGATATTCTGGACACTACCTTCTATTCAGATAAAGTAACTACATGCCCACAAGTGAGAGAGTTTATCCAGACATCTCAGAAAATTCAGTTACTGATAAATGAGTTCATTTTCAGTCTGCCATGGAATGATATATGTCCAGGAACACCTTACATTCCCCAGTAGGCAAGCACAATGCCTCCCAAATTACTGGGGAATGCTTTTTGGAGTTCTGGGTGAAGTGAAGTGTCTCTGCAATATCCTTCATGCATGCCTTTGCCTTTCAGGTAGAATTTAGCCATGATTCACATTGAAAATATATCTATTTCATCTTAACTAAATCGTTAACATTTATGCACAGATAAATAGCTTGGAATACGTCAAACCTGTGTACTTTATATGGTAAACTAGAATAACTCATTTTTAATGTAGTAATTCAATATTCAAGTGTGTGCAAATAAGATGGCATTTAACATTTTATATTTAGGTCTCTGTAGCAAAATAGTTTTTGCATTAG
>NW_017729024.1:81510051-81521503 GCF_001723915.1 Gavialis gangeticus
GTAGTAATTCAATATTCAAGTGTGTGCAAATAAGATGGCATTTAACATTTTATATTTAGGTCTCTGTAGCAAAATAGTTTTTGCATTAGATCACTGCTTTCTTGACCCCATCATCTCTTTGTGTGTAGTGCCAGTGGTCAGTTAAGGATTTGTATCATACTTTAATCCTCCTTTTATGGTGGAGTTTATTTGGAATAGTTTCTCAGACATTTAGAAAATGTCTATTATATGTATCACATTGTCTCAGTGGGATAAAAACTTGTTGAACTATGGTCTACATCAGCTTCTTATTTTATAGTCTTGTGAAACAGTGTTGGATATTATATTATACAGAGTTAAGTTAGTGCAGTAAAACGGGAGTTTTGTGTTGGAGATGATAGCATTTTTGTACCTGGATAATTGGTTTGCAGTTGAGTAAAGTTTGCAGTAAAGTCATTTTTTTAATTTAATGCTTTCTCCAAAGCTTATACACTTCTAAGTTTGCATGCCTGGTATACTTTTAAAGGTGACTGGCAAGAAAAAAAAAATGACCCTATGCACTATTTTGCTTTTTTATGATGTATAAAGAAGTATTGAAGGGTTTTAAAGGGTTTTCTCTGTTTGGTTTTCCCATTAGAGATACAGCTCTATCTAGCTTAGATGTTTCTTTGATTACTGGAAAACTAGTATTGTAAAGGGAGTAAAAGCTAAGCAGTTGACAGAGAGAGAGAAAGAGATTTGTTAAAATGTTGGTTTTTGTTAACAGCTGTTTTATTTCAGTAAAAGTTACTAATTTTATTAAGAGCCTAAGAGCCTTAATCCTAACTGAGATTTTATTGTGCTAGGGGCTGCACAAGTACAGAACAGTGTGATTCTATGCATTTTAGGGCAGAGAACAACTGTGTACAAGAGAAAAGACAACAGAAGGAGACATACAGGCAGGGAACTAACTACAAGAAAACAAGACAGAAGGGAATGGTAAGGTGAAATTTTAAGGCAAACAATGAAACTAGCTTTGTGCAGTTTTATGGATAGCTCCTTAAGTGTGAAGAGCAACATGGGATAAAGCACAGAGGTGTTTATTTTAAAATATAAAATGAAATATGTAGGCTGGCATTTTGGGTTGATTAGAGACAGAAGTCAACATCTTGATACTCAATCAAAGGTGATGAGCAAGGTTGGGAATAGGTCACGCAGTGCCTTCACAGTGAAGACAAGTATCTTGGTTTTAAGAAGGGGTAGTGGCTTTGGAGGAATTGCAAGTGACATCAGTAAAATAATCTAGGAAATGATCTGCCATTGTAGACAAAAGAAGTTTTTCTTGAAACTTAAGTTTACCTTTCAACTAAATTTGAGAAATGTACATCATTTGAAGGTCTCATTCTTCAGGAAAACTGGAGACCACAACTGATGTCATTGATAGTTTCAAGGTAAAAAACAAATATGAAAGAAAACTTTTAACATATGCTTCTTCTGGGTACCCTTTCCGGAAGGAGTAAGAAATGTGTAATAGAATATAACACAAACAGGAGGGCACAAAACCGCATTTTGTATAGTATCTTTTCCAAGAAATTTTGAAAAGTATACATTTTAAATAGCTTCTCATTACCTGTTGAAGTTTTTATCATAGTAACACTGTAAGAAAGTAATTGCTAATCTGAAGCATTGAGAATATAAATGCCATAATCCTAATCTTTGCCATTGTTGTTTTTATCTTTATAACCGATCTGTTAAGAACCAGTGTGTGGTCTGTCTCGCATACCAGTTTTGGCTAGGATGTGAATCTGAAGACCAGGGTGGCAGACAGAAGCAAATAGCAAACCGAGAGGCTAAGCTCAAGAGCCGAGGGCAAGGAGTCGAGAGCCAGCATCACAGCTAGACACATGCAGGAAGCAGGGTCAGAGCTATGGGGCTAAACAGTGTGAGAACCTTGGCAAGAGCAGGGAGGCAGGACATCAATGGAGTCAGAGATCTGGGAGGAGTTGCAGCCTTGTGGAGTTCTTTTAACAGACAAAGCTCAACAGAGAGGACTGAACTTATATCTTGGACTCAACTCCCTTCAAACAATAGGGCAGTCCAGGAGTCGGGTGGTTCCTATCAAGCTTTAAATTGGTTACAAGGCCCTAGTCCTAACATTATGCCCTCTCCCTCCTTCAGGAGGCTCCTTCTGGGGTTCTTGAATAAGGTTTCTCTAGGTATGTCCAGTGAACCTTCTAGATCAGCTCAAAAACTCTTGCAAGATTTCCAGGGCTGTTTTAACTGCTACCCTGTGCAATCTACCAAGTACAGTAATATCCACGTTTGGTCAGGGTCTTGCCAAACTATATACTCTTTATATGCATGGACCAACATAGGTGGTGATGACAGGAAGTAGTCGATGTAAGATTTTAGCAAACATGTGAAATACTGTGTGGATATTCATAAGGATTAGAGGTCACAGGATATTAGATTAATTGGTTTGATTAATCTGGAAAGGCTTTAAGAACTCTAGATCTAACTTGGTAGGGGGCCAGACCAAGTTGAAGTCCTATGCTGACAGCCAGATGCAATCAATTACAGCAAGAACTGGGGTCATTCAGTTAGGCTACTCCTTTATAGACTTTCTTTGCAAAGATCAGTAAGAAATGATCTTTAGTTCTTCTTGTACCTGGGCGAGTACATTACTCCTGGAACCATGGAGATGAGTGGAAGATCCACATGGACGTGACTGTGGAATTCCATAGCTAGTAGGGGTGTGCAAAGCGGGCAGTATTTGATTCGGATTCATTGATTCAGATCACTGTTCCAATTTGATTTGGCTGAATCTGAAGATTTGATGCTGATTTGGAGAGTCAGTGATTTGGCCATAGACACAACTTTAAATGTTTTTTCTACATTCCTCAAGGTACCAGGCACGGCTTGTGAATGCTGAGCTGGTGAGGCAGATGGAACCGTGCCACAGGTCCCGTCCCCCCGCCCCCCGCACGCTTTGGGTCCGCCACCAAGCATGTGGGAGACACCCCCCCTGGCTTGGCGATTGGCTGTGGAGGGACCCTGGGTGCCCCCCCAGACCCAGGAGGCACCAGTTGCTGAGCTGGGGGGTGGGGGTCCCTCATGCACTCCCCATAGGACCCGGAAGTGCATCAGAAGTGCTTCTGGTCCACTTCCAGGTCTGCTGCTGAGCACGCTGGGGATCCCTTGGTGTTCCCATAGGACGCTCCATCCACCCCATCATCTCAGCGTTCATGAGCTGCCTGATACCTTGAGGTATATAGAAAAAACGTTTAAAGCTGTGTCTACGTCTGAATCATCAAATCTCTTTGAATCTATTTGGAGGGTTCTGAGTCAATTCAGAGAGATTAAAGGGTCCTCTGATTTAATTCGGATTCAGAGATTCAGCCACAGAATCGGGCGGAATCTCTGCTAAATTGAATCAGCTTTCAATTGTGAAGCTTTGCACAGCCAGCCTGGGTGATGTTGTTATAGGGGAGTTCCTTTGGTGAGAGAGAGGCTACCCTAGTTGAAGTTGAGCAGGTACTTCCCTTGGGTCTGACTTGCCCATTTGTCTGTGAGTGGTAGGTGGATTATAGCAGAAGTTGAACTTTTGGCAATTTAAACAGTTCCCCCCCAAAATGGGAGACAAATTGTGCTCCTCAGTGCAATAGTATTTCTGCTGGCAAACCTGGAGTCAACAAATTTTGTCAAAAAAAATGATGCCCTCTCCAAAGCCACTGTAATAGATTGAACTGCAGAAATGGATCTGTTGCTGATTCATAGTCTGGGTTGAATGTGGATGCTTCAGTTTTTTGTGACCTTTATGGGGAATCGAGCACCATCTGGGGCATGGTGCCATTCTTTAAAGGCAGCTTTTGGGAGTTTTTTGTATGCGCAGTCTCTTTTCCTATTGATGGTACTGCCTGAATTCTCTCTGCTTTTGTTGGGAGCAGTTTCTGACTCTGACCAAATAGCCTTCTGTTCAACAATCTACAGCCTTCCTTTAGAAACACTTGACTTACTTCCTATTCCTTCTTTTTACTTCATAGCCCCAACTGTCTCAGCTCAGAGAGACGGGAACTAGAAATATATTTCACCTGTGCATTTCACAGATTTCAGAGCTGTTAGGCTGTATACTGTTAGTTACAATTCAGCTTCTTTAGATTTACTGGTACATGTTCTCAAGTCCACACTGAAATATAATCACTGTCTAAAGTGAGTGGTTGCCTCTTTGTGTATTTTGTGTTCAGCTAAAACAACGGCATTTGTTACTTTTTAAAACATGAATGACATTCAAATGTATTAAAAGACGTATAAATAGTTTTAGACTTTTTTAGTAGTTCTTTTATATAAGGGATATTTGCATTAAAAACATAGTGTTGAATACCTAATCTGCAGGTAACATTTTTTTATCAGTGTATTGACTATGATGGATAAATTTGTATCTGACACTAATTTGGAGATGAAGTATAAAAATAGCAGTTAATGCTCTTTTTATGGTAGTTTTATTAGCAAATGTGTATTTAATTTTATTTCAGAGTAAGCAAATTACAAAATATTGCACTGCTCATAAAGAGTTATTTTATGGTGATAAAACCCAGCAAGTTTAATTACAGCAGTCTGGATAGATGTAATGGATATATGTTTTACATAGTTTAAGCCTCACTAACCAGTTTAATGGGTTGGTCAAAAATACTTTCATAACATTCCCATGTTTGTATATTGCAGACCAGTAATTCTGTGTTTTTCATTTGCACAGCATAGGAAGAAGCAGAGGTCTTGTTTTTTTAGGCGCTGTCTTAAATTAGACAATTTAAGTACTTTTTAAATGAGGAGTTTAAAATACTGGAACCAAAGCCCTTTAATCATACACCCCCTAAATAGAATTGCTTGCTGAATGTTGCTTTGTGACGTGAGTGCTTTTCTAAGGGGTTGAGTTGCTCTTTTAGTATAAGTCAATTTAGATTGCAAAAATATCCTGTTAACTATTTTGAATAATCATTGACAAAGGTATAGGATATTCTTTGACAGTTTCAGGCCTTAGTTGATGAAGTAATGCAAGTTTTAAACTCTGATGCTTTTATGTTTAACAAAGTGATATTTTAACTTTGATCTTAATAGATGAAACTTTACATGTGTATGACTCAGTTGTGGCTCAGAGAATGGCCATAAGTACCTTATCTCATTGTTGGATGCTTGCTGCACATCAAGGAGTCTGTGGGAATAAATTAAACAATTTAATCTTATTACTCCAATTCAGACATGCATGTTATAGTATATTTACCTTTGTCATAATCAGCTCAAACTGAGAAGCAAGTTGTTTTTTATTACAGACAGCTGTGTTAAGTTTTGAGTTTTTTTAAATTTACATTCTTCTTGTAATCTAGCCAAAGCATATACATATTTGTGAGACTAATTATCGAAACAGAAAAAAATAATGGAAGTGAAGGAAACACATATTTTTACTCGAGTATTTTACAATTTCAGAGATTTTTGGTTGTAGCCATGTTAGTCTAAGGGCGTAGGCAGGCAAGGTTCTTTGAGTGGATGTAATATCTTTTATTGGACCAAGTTGATCTAATAAAAGGTATCACATTCACTCAAAGAACCTTACATTACAATTTCAGATGTTCTTTAGGTATCAGGGCCACAAAGTGTAGTCATAATATATAGTAAATTTACCTCAAGAGAAACGATATGAATATGCCATCATCACTTTAAAAGTGGTTTCTATGTATTAATCTAAAATTTAATCATCTATATATAAACAAAATCATCTTTGTATTAGAGATTTTTTTAAGCATTGCAGCCATCCTTTTTGATCTGGATAGACAGTTTTTTGATAGGTTAACTTCTGAGATGAACCTAGAAAGACATTGGTGATCAAATTGCCACTATACTTTTAACCCAGCTGGCTGTCCAGCTGGGGGCCCACATGCTGCATACAGCCTCCAAGGGGTTAGTTAGCAGCCCAACTGCTGCTCTCTCTCCAGCTGTAGCACCAACTAGGGTCTTCAGGCTCCCTTTCTCTTCTCCAGCTTTTTTGTTGTGCCCTGCCCTCTGTGTGGAGCAGTGCAGCCCAGGTGGCTAGGGAGGGAGCTGGGTGACATAGTGGGAGAGGGAGTCTCTGTTTGTGTGTGTGTGGCCTCTTCCCCTCCCCCCACCTGCCACCACTTATCTCCCCATTGCAGTTCCAGCTTCAGATGGGGCCTTGTTCTGGCATGGAGCACATGCTGCCTCCAGCCATGCAATTGAGGCTGGGGCCAGGCTGGGCCTAAGGGCCAGGGTTTGGGCCACCATAACTGCTACTGCATATCTGTAAGGGGTCCAGAGGCAGTACATTTGGAGATGGTGGGGTGGGATGTTCCTTGGGGTAGCCATGAGGGGGGAGACAAGTGGTGCAGGGAGACAGGCATCAAGGGTTGCAGGTATGGGGGAGGAGGAGCAGGTGGCAGGAGACAAGGACTTCTGGGGATGCAGGCCCTGTGGGGAACCAGGTAGGGTAAATGGGGGGCAGGTACCAAGGATACAGGTACTGTGTGGGGAGGGGGGGAGGAGGGAGGGGACAGGCATTGGGCACACAGGCATAGGAGGGAACAGGTAGCAAAGGGTGTAGGAGTCAGGCCACTTGACTCACCTGGTGCTGCTTGCTCTGCTGCTGTGATGCAGTGTACATATTTAAAGATGACTCTCCAAAAATTAAATTCTATACATGGAAAATTATAACAAGTCTTACAAATTTTCCATGCCTAGAATCTTATTGTTGAGGCACCACCTTAAATTTGAACTAATCTTGGATTCAGGTTAATATGGTACATAATTTTTTTTCCAACACCAGTATGTTTCTGTGAAATATTTGAGCTTTAAAGATTCTGAATTTTGAAATGAAAATCTGTTTCACTGGACAATCCCTGTCCAGCTTTATTTTAAGTACTTACTTGTGTTTTGAACATAGTAGTAAACATTCATTCCTAGGTCCTACTAGTTGTTTAGATTATAATCATTTCAGAGCAGGCACTGTGTCTTACTGTTTATGCATTGCCCAGCACAAAGATGACATAATTTTGGCTGGGACTTCTAGGTATTATTGGAACAGAAATAAAGAATAGTCATGATAATTTCACTTTAAATCACTGTATGTTAGGTTAAAATAAAAGAGATGAAACTTAATGGAAGACATTTTTAAACTACTGGCGTGTCATGCAAAATTTTAAAGTGTTTATTGAAAATGTGTTTTTAATTTGGAACATTTTTTGTTCTATTCAGTACTTACTTGTTTAATATATTCAGAATAAAGGTAGGTTTCTACTGTTCAGATGTCTGCCAGTGGCAAGACAATACTAGATAAAAAATTTTGTTTTCAACATGGTCACCCATTTTGTTTTCATGACAAAATATCTGTGCAGATTTCTCAGTTTTGGGGCAGCCTATAAGTAAGCTGTTACTGCCAACTGCCAGGCTTTTATAAGGATCATTTCAACCTGAAGTTTCCTAATGGCACCTGTATGTTAGCAGCAGTCCATGAGAAATACTATAAAAGTCTTCACTTCCTTAAACGGAAATAAATTTCACAACAGGCTATAAAAATTGTGAAGCATCATTCACTTCTAGTGATGCATGGATAACTGGATAGGTCATGGAAGTTATTGGTCTGTCTCCTTTCTCATAAAATAAGCTTTAACCAAGGAATTAAAATCATAGTAGTCTGAGGTCTGGTACTTAGTATATTCAGGATTGCTAGACTGAGGGGCAAGTAATACATTTTAGAGTAGAATATCTCAAAAATTGTTAATGCTGGATACCATGGACATGATAAGTGGAAGTCTGGGATTTGGATTCTCAGCTTTTGGATAACGAGGCTTTGTTATGGTTTCTTCCCACAGGGAAGAGAAACAAAGTCCAGGTCCTTGGTTGAAGAGGGGGTGGGGGGATGATAGCTTCCTATCCAGGCTGGAAAGGGGTCCTTGTCCAGAGGGGGGTTGCTGGCAGGGTCTTTGGGTGGATAGGTGGTGTGGCATGGTGCTGGTCCAGATGGAGAGGGCATCCCCAAGGAGTCAGTCTTAACTACCCCTTTCTATGGAGTAGACTATCTCTGATCTCCTATGGGGAGGGCCTGCCCCGGCAAGGTCAGTCCTGTTCCAGAGGGCTCCAGGTGTTCTTACTGAACATGTGCAGCTTGGCACAATGGTGGTTGCCTCATCTTTTGTTTCTTGAATGCTGAGGGTGGTTCCAGGGGCTGGGTCATTGGTCCAGGTATTGGTGTTGATGGTTTGATCATTCAGAGGGAGCTATTTTTAGACCTATTGCCATTGTCTCTCAAGCACCCTCATTCATCCCTATTCATTCAGGAACCAAGTTACATAGGTGGGGTAGGTGTGAGTCATGGGTTACACAACTGGGCCTGGGGACAGCATGGAGATTTGACAAACAAAATGGAAACTTGACATGACTTATGCTAACTTACATATGTAGGCCTAAATCATATAGGACCAGTAAAACAGTAATATAGAACAGTAAACATCAATACAAACATAATAATGATACAATATAAAGAAGGAGAAAAAACAAAACAAATACAACTTGCTTCCAAAATAAAATGCTGAAGCTTATCCTATGTCTTATCTCACTTATCTATAGGGAATAGAGAAGGGGAGAGAAAGTCAGAAATGGTTGGGGAAGGGGAGGGAATGCATTAAAAAAAGAAAAGAAAAAGAAAAACTGGGGGTTTTGCTACAATATGATCACTCACCTTTTCCTGTTCCTTTTAGTGGTGGCTAGGTTTGGCAGCTCTCTATTTCTATCTTAATCTATAAAGATACGTATCTCCCCTTGCTTTCTATCTGATTTCAGAGTAACATGGCTAATTACCTCTCACATTGGCAGTAACATTATTGGTCTAGTAGAGAGTTGTCTACTCTTTCCATTGTGGTTTTACACAGAAGTAAGAAAAGTAAAAGCCTCTGCTCTTTTATCTTTCTCCCCATAATCCCTGTTTTCAGGTGGGGCCTATCTGTGAGCATTAAGCAGCTAAAACTGTATCTGAACTGAAGTTGGATAAAAAGCAAAAGGTCTGATCTGCCATTAATAGAAGCATTGTCAGATTGCTGCTTTCAGGACCACTCAACTTTCGTTGTACTATGGTGGACTAGTGATCAGAAGGAAGGGGACAGCGAAACATGATATTTGCTTTTAACTAACAAACTCAAACAGCTTCTTTTTCGTATGCAGCATATTAAGGCCTCCACTAGTCTCTGCCATATGAGAATTGTGGTCCATAGTTCTGGCACCTTTGCATGAAGACCCTATTATGCATTCCTGGATTATTCAGAATTCCCACTGAAGTTAATGGATGGTCAAGGAGTGTCAGTTGGGACCAGTGTTTAGCTCAGTTAAGGGAATATTAAACTAGACTGGAAAAAGAGAAAACGTCTTCATTTTCAGAAGCAAGAGAGGATTATAACAGCAGTCTCACAGGCACTACTATTATCTGAGGACTAGTCAGGACTCATATGAAAGTCAGTCACTGACTCCTGTTAGGGAGGTTGGGTGATAAAACAATCATTTGTCCTCAGGCTATTTGGCACTGGTATTTGGCCTAGACCTTCTTCAGTAACTTAAAAGGAGAGAGATGTGTTTGGTAGAAGGTATTTTAAAATAGAATAGTTTTCAAATTGTTCTGTTATGGAACAGCAACAGCAGAGTTTCCATGAAAATATGGTGCTTGACAGAAACGGTATCAGTGTGCAGAACTGTGCAGGAGAATTTGATTTGTTTTCTTGATCAGACTTAATTACTGAAGTGTTTGTTTCTAAAGGGAAAGTCATTTGTGTTACTTCTTTAAGTAGCTTTTCTTGTATCTTAATAACATAATGTGTCATTGTGCTTAAAGTTATCTTGAACATGCCCTTTTAAAATAGTTTCTGTTTCCACTAACTTTAATAATAAAATTATGTGGAAAGCCCCCATGCCAGCAGCTTCTGTGGAAAAGATAGTTTGATCAAAAAGGTCATCATAACCAATTTATATGACAGTTATCTTAATCTTAACACAACTCTCTTTAAAGTGACCTTAGTGTATGTTAGCTTGGTCACAGGGCTTGCACACTGTGAATTTTTGCTGTATATCATTATATTTCTGGTTCAGAAATAAAAGTAAAAATACAATACATTCAGGCATATGGATGTTAAGATGTTAACATTTCTATATTAAAGGTATTCAGGGGAATGGTAACTTTGCCCAGAACGGAGGACCTGTTCATGGCCAGGTTTTGTGTAAATTCTTGCAATTCATTGCTTATTTCAGGCCATTTGCACTAAATGCTACTCAGATTAAGATTTTACATGAGACTGTGAGTAAGTAACAAACAGTGGTATTAACTGTAGGATGTAATGAACAGTTGTTCTTTCCTCTTATTATTTGCTCAGTTTCATGGATCAGTCAAGCAAGTGTTGGACTTCTGTTATTTCAGTGGGATATAAACTTGTGTCAAATGTTCTTTGATGAAATGGGTGTTATTAGATAAGTACCCAGATGAGATCAGGAGTTTTTTCAATAGCATGTGTCACTGGGGGTAGTTTAAGTATAAGCCATAAGTATGGTGAGAAGAAATAGCAACCAAGATGGTAACTTGCAAAAATGTGTATCAAAAAGCTAACTTTTGCTTTATGAAACTAGGAAGTGGCATCTATTATCAATGTCAACTAGGAATGTAAATAGTTAAACAGCTGTTACATTTAACCCATTTACCACTTACTGTTTACCTTTTAGTGACCTCCTTACATCTTCACTTTGCAACCAACGCTGCACGGGTCCCAGGCTGCTGGTGTGGAGCCATTAGGGGTTGCTGCCCAGCTATGGAGCCATGGCTTCCCTTAACCTTCACAGGCAGGGGCTGGGGGTGAAGCTGAGGCTTCCCCCCACAGGGGGGGAAGGAGGTGCTGGACTCCCCACATGGGTCAGGGGGGTCTTCCCACTGCAGCAGTGAGACTCCGGGCCCCATGATAGGCCCCTCCACAGTGGCAGAGCAGTGGGTTCCCTGTGCCTCCCACTGTGTTTGTACTACTGAGGCTCGGGCCTGGAAGGCTCGTCCACACTGCTGGGTCAGGCCCTCCCAAGCTCGCCCTGGGGGAGGGGGAGTCCAGTCCCAGTGGGGAGGCCTCTGCCGGCCCACTGCATCCTTCCCCCTCCCACCCATGGCACTGGGACTGTGCAGGGCCTGGCTCAGCTGGCTCGGCCCAAGGAGGCACCATGGGAGGTGAAGTAGATGGCTCTGGGTCTGAGAGGTTGCTGCCGGCCCCTTGCATGGTGAACATGGCTTCAAGGCATTCCTGAGGGGTGGCAGCACAGCAGGGATTCCCAGGGGCAGCATTAGGGCTGCAACAGCAGCCTCCCATGCTGGAGCTGCTGCACTACTGCCCCTCAGGAATGTCTTGGGGCTGTACGCTCCATGTGAGGGGCCAGCAGTGACCCCTTAGACATGGTACCACCTGCTCCAGTTGCT
>NW_017729024.1:81526503-81531613 GCF_001723915.1 Gavialis gangeticus
GCCCCTTGCATGGTGAACATGGCTTCAAGGCATTCCTGAGGGGTGGCAGCACAGCAGGGATTCCCAGGGGCAGCATTAGGGCTGCAACAGCAGCCTCCCATGCTGGAGCTGCTGCACTACTGCCCCTCAGGAATGTCTTGGGGCTGTACGCTCCATGTGAGGGGCCAGCAGTGACCCCTTAGACATGGTACCACCTGCTCCAGTTTCTGTGGCACCTCCTCAGGCTGAGCCAGCTGCATGGTCAGCCCTGCCTCAGGTCCCAGCACCACAGGCAGGAGGGGGAAGGACATGCCATGCCCAGCAGAAGCTGCCCTGGTGGGACTGGATTCCCCCTTCCCCTGGGGTGAGCTATGTACAGCCCGATCCAGCAGCACAGAGGAACCTTGCAGGTCCAGGCTGCAACAGTGCAGGCACAGTGGGAGGCTTCTGTTGATTTGCCCAGGGCCCACTGCTGTGGGGGAGTGAGCAGGTGGACCCACTGTGGAGCTATGAGTCTCACTGCTGCAGCAGAAAGGCCTCCCCTGTACACTTCGGGGGTCTGGCACCTGCCTCCGTCCTCATGGCAGCAGGATCCAGGCACAGGAGAAGTCTGTAGCCCTAGCCCCTGCCTGTGGAAGCAAAGGGAAGCTGCAGTCCTCAGCTGGGCAGTGCCCCCTATTGGCTCAGCCATGCCTGTTGCCCCCTGCCTGCAGCTTGCTCCTCACTAGTGGTCTGGGACCCGCACAGTGCCAGGAGCATGGTGAAGACGTAAGGAGCCAGGGCCGTTAAGTACAAAGTAGCGGCTAACCATGTAACCAAACTCATTGGAAGAGGTTAAATGGTTATTTTAAAGGATATTTGCATCCCTACTGTCAACATTGGCACAGTTGTCTGCACATAATTTATAAGCACCCAAGTGTGAGATCTGCTTAACTTAAAAAACCTGGCCCTATATAGTTAGAAAATAAATGAGAATATTTAACAGGTGGATCATGCTGCCAGTTTTTTGTATTTTTGTAGTATGCTGCTAATAACCTTTGTGTAACAGCTGTGAATATTTGTGGAATCATGTCTTACTGGAAGGGTTTACTCTGAAAAAGAGTTGCTGGAAGCGGCAGAGTTCAGTGTCACATCCCAGTGACCATGTTACATGACTCTCTAAAGAGAGTTGTACTTCTGTATAAATATGCATGCATTTAGATTGAACCTCTGGCTGGATTCCCTCATGTCTTCCGTACAATCATTATGCAGTTAGTGCTTTGAGAACTATATTTTAGGAGGTAGGTCTTCTGTGAATCTTCATGTTTGAAGTATGGTCTACCATCTATGCCTTCAGTTTCTACCCATTAGAAGTCATAATAGCTAAAAAGTCCTGTGTAACTTGCTATCTTCAATAATTTTTTCACTTCAGGTTTTCTGTAAAACAGAAGATATTGCAGAAAATTTGAATCTTTTTTGTCTCAATCTCAGAAGTATATATTATTGTGAAATGATTAGTTGTCAGAATTCATTTTAAAGCAATAAACTAGAGAATACTCTTCCCGCTCACTGTGTCTGGAACAGCAACTTGATCAAAAATCTATTGTTTTTTTTTTTTAAATTGATGTGAAAACAGTATTTGCCTTAGATTTTGTACATCAAATTTCAGCTTAAATGGATGTTTAAGGCTCCTTCTTAACCCCTGAAAACTTACTTCAGAATGGAAATGACAGAACTTAAGTAAGAAAGCTAACACACCACTATAGAAATTTTTATCAGTGTAAGCACACCTCCTGGAAGCAGATACTGTGGTGGAACTTCGTTTACGAACTAAGTTGCAGGGATAGACACTGTCATTTTTTAAATCTGTATGCAAAGAAAAATTAAATACTGTAATTCTGTGATCAGTACAAATAGGAGTAAACCTCAGCAGGTTAATTTAAAAACATATATTGAAAAAGTAGTGTGTTGGTAGATAAAACAGCCTTTGGTTGACCAGCTTTCTTACTGTGTATTTGATAAGGTTCCATGCAGCTAATGTTTAAAGTACCTTACCATGTCAAAATAGATGACAAATAAGACCAAAGGCGAAATCAGAAATGAAACCTAAATAGAGAAGAAAAGCGAAATTTTATGCAGAAATACTAGAAATAGGCAATCCCTGATTGATTCATCTCTCTCTCTTTTTTTTAGTCTAGTATCCTATTTTTGTCATTAACCAAATTAAGTTTTTTTCCTTGCTGCCTTCTTTGAGATGCCAGGGGATGGTTCTCAGTGTTGGCTATTTTAAGATGTTATCTATTGTATGTTGCATCTAAGGACAAAGACATTTGAAGCCTAATATGATACCAGTGGAAAGCTGTAAGGAGGTGTGTACTATTTGAAGTTCATTATTGAACATTTAGTCAAAGCTCTTTGGTAATATTTTAAATGATAGTGCATTTAGTACGTTGAACATTGTTTTTTTTTTTCATGAAGCTCGCAACATTAATTTTGTACAACTAGATCTTTTCTGCAGTTTTGATTCTATACAGAGTCCTTAACTGATATTTATTAATTCAGAATAGAATTATCTCATAATCTTTCTATTGATTGATTTGAAAACTGGATTTTGCATTTAACTTAAGAATATAATATAAAATTTCAATATTAAATATAGCTTTAAGAAGGGTATATTTAAAATAGATATAATTCATAAAATACAGTGATGGGTAAAGTAAAAATGCAGAGCATGGGACGACCTGTAAAATCTCCCTTCACCATTGAAGGCTTTCTTAGTTTACCAGGTTTCTGCCATGACAGCTTTGCTAGCTGAGTTCCCTAGTGGCAATGCAGCAGATGGAGTATATTGACTTTCCCTCCCCTTGCATTCCCAAATGACTGAAGCTCTGCCTTCTTCTTTCAAAGTAGCTGCTTTCAAGCAGGAAGCTAACCAACAAAGCTATCTTGGCTAAAGAGCATGATCTTTTCTCATCTCTAGCTAACATAGCTTTGCCAGTAAACCTTGGTAGTGCAGACCAAGCCTTTATATGTTAGTCGCGAAATGGTAATTCTGCTCCATTCCCTGCCTTACTTTCTTCTTTGTAACTCATGGCCTGGGAAGTGGCAGATGGCCTCATTTCCTAGAGTTTCTGAAATGCCCACAAAGGAGGAATTTCCCTATATGATTATGCAGCTTTAAGAGTTCCCTGAAGCTAGTGTGGCATTTCTCTGTGGCTTAAAGGTGCTAGAGAGAGGATGAGGGTCTTTTCCACTAGTGTATATTTATACCTTTTTGGGTCGCCTGACAATTCCAGTTATAAGAACCTGTTTGCAGTTGCTTATAACTTTATTGTAGCCATCAAAGTTGTTTGGTTAAAACTGGTTCAGCCATGGGCGACTGGTGCCACCTTAGTCAGGAGGGTCATGTGCCCTCTTCCCCCCCCCGCCAACTGGGGGGGTCCCCCCATGGCCGATTTTGCTGCCCGGAGAGACCCCCGCAGCCAATCCCGCAATGGCCAGTTGGTGCAGCCACTTCCGGGAGCAGCTGCAGTAATTGGGTGGTGCTTGCAGGGGGGGCACCAGTGCTCCCCCCTGCCCCCCTCACCCATCACCTAAGAGGCGAGTGCGGCCAGTCAGGGGGTGCACTGGTACTCTCGGGGTGCACATGCACCCCGTGTACCCCGTACGCATCGCCACTGGGTTCAGTCATTTTTGAGAGCAAAGCTAGTGAAAAATAGATTGTTTTAACCATATTAAAAATAGAGGAGCCTTTCAATTGGAAATTTTGCCAGGGAATGGCTTTTGTTCAGAAATGTACTTCTTCCCATCTGAAATTTGACTGATTTTATTATCCTCTGTGAAGCTGCAGTTTTTATGTGCTCAGCAGAGACGTTTCTAGAATCATAGACAATGAGGGCTGGATGGGACCTCAGGACGTCATCTAATCCAACCTCCTGCTGCAAGCAGGATCATCCCCAATTAGATCATCCCAGCCAAAGCTTTGTCTAGCCAGGAAATCTGTTTCTGAGATTCTCAGCTAAAATCTCCTAAGATTCTGCTTACAGCAAATATGATTTGTTTGGGGCTTGAGCAAGAAATTCCTTGAATTTGGAGCTCTGGGCTATTGCAAGCTGCACTAGAACCAGGCACCTCAGTTGACATCAGGGAGGCTTTCTTTCCTGTGCTCTTAACTGACCTCACTGGAACATGAAGGAGGAAGTTGCCTGTTTCAAATGAGGAAGGGACAAGAGATGGACAGGAATGAGGGAATAGGTTGGGCCAAGGCACTCAAGGAGGCATATAACTGGGATTTGGGGCCAGTGGGAGTTGCTAGAAAAAAACAGGAACTGGGAGCTGGATGGTGAGGAGACTGAGAATGGCTAATAGAGGAGTGGGGACTGGGGGATAGAGAGGAAAACAGGTCTGAGGGGACAGGGTATAGGAGGCAAAATCATTTGTCCACTAGAGCGTAGTCCCCTTCTGGACTTGGGAACAGAACCCATCATTTCTTGTCTATGTTAGGCACTCAGGTAAATTAATACACATTACCTTCTATGGTGGATTAACTGAACTACATTAAACTTTTCATGGACACTTTCATTCATGATTACAGTGGACGAAGGAACCCACAACTACTATGGTTGGGGCTCAGATCTGACGCATTCCATTGGAGAAGTGGAGCTTGGAAGTGGGGTATGAGTGGTAAAGTTTAGGAACTGTACGTGTCGATGATGTTAATGTACTGTGGTTGTTGGTAAGGAACACAGGAGTGGCAGAGATCTGGGTCATGGAGTCAAGGACCCTGCTACTGCAGACAAACCCATCCATTATATAATGAGCAGGGATCCTGGTTTTCTCAGTTTTAAAAATCACAAATTCTCTGATTAAAAACCCTCAAATCCACATTTTTCCATGACTGAAATGAAACACCACTATATATATTGGTATCAGTTGAACACAATATTGATATATTTACCATTTTAAAGCTGTTTGGAAGCCTACTAGTGCTTCAGTCACTATAATAAAATAAATTATAAATACCTATACATTTTGGCATTAGGTTTTGAGTTTTTTATCATGAAAATCAGAGCTCCCCCTGATTCCTCCACTCACTAGGATGCGGATTCAGCTGCAGCTGTCCCTCTCCAACTTCCCCCCACCCTGCTTTGTG
>NW_017729024.1:81536613-81543029 GCF_001723915.1 Gavialis gangeticus
CACTAGGATGCGGATTCAGCTGCAGCTGTCCCTCTCCAACTTCCCCCCACCCCGCTTTGTGGTGCTGAGCAGCCCTGATATACCGATGCCCTGACCATGCCATTGCCCCTCAACTCCTGACCCACAGCCCTCCCAGCCCTGCTGGTGCCCCTCATTCCTCAACTGAAGCCCCCTAGGCCTGCTGGTGCCCCCCCCACAGCTTCCTCCCCCCCCCACAAGCTACCAAGGCTATGGGGCCAGGGATCTGAATCTGCATCCTTCTGCCTTTCAGCAGTGCGTAAGCCCCAGCTGCTGTCCACAGGAGGCAGCAGCTGCTGTGGCAGTGAAGAGGCCGGGTCCCCTTCCCCCATGGGTAGCACAGCTGGAGTAGAGCCCATGGGTGGTGGGTGCAGGTTGCCTGCTGTGGGCTCGGGCTCTCCGCCCTGCAGTTTTTCTCCTGGGGCCTCTGGGGCTCAGTGGGTGGGACCCAGCAGAGCGGGGCTGGGTGGAGAAACTCAGTGCTGCCTCTGCAAGCAGGCAAGGAGCACTTCACCACAGTGGTGCAGGGCTCTCCGTGGCAGCAACAAGCTTCCTTGCCCTGCTCTATCCTGCCGTGTTGAGTTCTGCCCACTGGGACGCAGAGGCCCCGAGGGGGAGGGCAGCAGGGTGGGGAACCCAAGCCCACAGCAGGCACCCCACACACAAATCTGAGGGCACGAGTCCCCCTTGCCCTCCCCACCTCTGAATGATTACAGCATTGGAGAGCCAGACCTCCCACTGCCTCCTGGATGAGGCGGCCACGGCCTCATCCCACTCCCCTCCTGGGTCCTGTGGCCGCACTTTCCAGCCCCAGCCCCATGCACTGCCCAGCCTGGGCAGCAGTCCCATCCCTGCCCAACTCCCTCCCTCTCTCCCCCACTCACTATGGGGGCCTCAATTCCCCTATCCCTCACTGCCAGATTTACATGCGAGGAGATGCTCTCCAGGCTGCCTGGCAGCCATGTGCTTGTGTTCATGCGCATATGTACATGGCGCCCCTTGTTGATTGTCATTCTCCCACTCCCCCTAGCCCCTTGGGGGCTGGAACTCTGCCAGCCTGTAAGGGAAAGCCCACTGTTTCCCCATGGTTTTCTCCTTTAGAAGAGAATCCTGTTTTTTCTCCTTAAAATGAGAAAATCCTGGTTTTACTGCATTTTCCCATGGTGAGCAAAAAACCCTGATCCCTGATAATGAAACAGAGGTCTGTATGATCTGAAGGTTCATACCTCCTAATGATCCATGTGGATATTGACATGAAGTCACATAACTGAAACTCTCTTTTCTTCCAGTTCATTTTTTTTGAAAACTTAAGAAATTAAACACAAGAACCTATATTAGAGGGACATTATTTGTGATGCTAAGTCAAGCACTAAAAAATTGGTGAATGCCAGAATTAAGATTGCTTTCTGGAATCCCCTTATGTGTGTTCATTTTTCTTTGAATTCTTTAATTAGATGGTCACACACACTGTAGAAGTCTACTGAACCTGTACGAATTGTGATTTCTTTTAAAAGCTTACCGTTTGGCCAGATTTGGGCAGATATTTATGGGATGGCTAAAAATATCTGTGATACCCAAAGCTGCTTTTTGTCAGATTTCGGATGCCTGCTCCAACACATCAGAGCCCATGAGTTTCACAAAGAAAAGCTCTCTAGAATTTTTTTAAATGAATAAAACAATGTATTTTTTACTAGCTTCATTCTTGGAAACAGCTGACCTGGTCTGACTGAATTTTTGACAGAAAAAAAATAATACTGAGTCTGAGGTAGACACTTGGCATACAAACCTTTTGGCAAAACCATAAGCACCTGAAAATGGGGTTATGTATTGGGAAATGTTTTGGTAGTCCTAATTAATAGATGTGTGAGATAGGTACATCATCAGAACTCATTATAGTGTAATATGAAGTGGAACAAGACTAATGTATGATCCTGTAAGAATGCAATGAAATCTAAGAAAATATGCAGTTAGTAGATGAAATTCCATCTTCATTCTATATGTTTTAGAGATTTTTCTTTTTAAATCCCCTCTTGGCATCATGAAGATTATTTTATATATCACCTTAAGATCTAAGCACTTCAATGGTACAATTTATCCTCATGATAAGAGGATAAATAAAAGGCCAGATTAAGATAAACCGGTCAAGACAACCTGCCCTGCAGAGACAAAGTACAAAATAACTAAAATTACTAAATACAGAACTAAAAATAATAGTTAATATTGTAGCAGTATCAACAGTATAACATCATTTTGCTGAAATTTAAGATGTGGGAGTAGAGTCCAGTCAGAACTCTCTTTGGTATTCTCTTCACACAGACTCTTAGAAACTATTTTATTAAATATTAATAACAACATAAAAGACGTTTGGTCATATTTCCATTTTAATTAGCTAGGATATATATACCATTCACTTTGAAGCCAAATGCTGCCCCTTTGTATTAACCTGCAGGGGGTACTGGAAAAGTGAACCAACTAGCATTTAAATATTTCTCCTACTGCAATGAGGTAATTAGCATCTCTCTTTGCAAACTATCCTAACGGTACCTGATCCCAAGATAGGACTCATCTTTAAGCACTGTGCCGTTAGATCACTGGTTCATCCCATTTCTTATAAATCCATCAGAACTGTGTCAAGGTACTAACAATGCAGCTCTAACTGCTGAATCTATAGAAGGAGTTGAGAGAGAGTTAAGTTTTATAGTAAAAGATAAGAACAATGAAAACATTACTTAATGCTAGCTAAAGAGTTTTTCTAGAATAAGAAGGGTTTTGACAAATAATATTGGGATACAAGAAAAAAAAAGAGGCAGTAATAAGGTTAAACAAGACCAATAAATGGCAAGGACTTCCCAACTCCTGAATCAGCTTGCTTCTCACCCTCCCTGATTAGTAGGCTTTATGCCTCATCTGATTGAGCCAAGTAGCCCAAAAATCTGGAAACTATTGAGTCAATAGTCTTGGGGCACTCTGTGTGGCGTGGCATGGCTGCCCTCAAGCTGGACCCTGGAAAGCCCTGGTGTCCCCACTTTTGAAGTGGCTTGCGTTTTGCAAGTAAAGCTGAGGATCTGATCTCAGAACTTCTAGGTTCCTGGCATCAAATCGGGAAGATCGGAATTTAGCAAAGCCCCCAACTTAAATAGTGCTCTCAGAGGTCACAGGCTCCTAGATCCTGAGAGCATCCAGGACTGCTGGAGTTGATCAGCGTGGGGACCCAGGAGGTCTAATAGTTTGTGAGCCCAGGACAGTCTGCCATTTATCCTAAAGACTGCAAAATAGGATTTTGTTTGTTTTCATAACCTTTTAGTCTTTTAGGAACTCATATGAAGCATTTGCTAGGGGTAGTTAAAATATCAATAAAAGGCTCTCTAGGAATCTCCACTGGATTGAAATTTGTCATGTTTGGCCACTGAAATGTGTGTGTGTGTGTGACAGAGATGGAAGGGGAGAGGAAAAGGGAGAGAGGGAGAAGTGTTAGCTGTTTTTGAGTAAAAGGAAGGAGGGGATATTTAAATTATATTTAAAGAACAGTAGTAACAGTTTGTGAAATGTTAGCAGTTGTAATCAACTTGGAGTCATTCCTCATTGAAAGGAAGTGCACTGCAGAAGAGGGGTTTTTTTTGTTTTGTTTTTTAATAAATCTGCATGCATTAAAGTAATGATGTACTGATATCATTCCAGACTGGTCAAGACACTACCAATCTTGCCCTAACAAAAGTCAGTGTTTTGCATACTTTGCAGTGGTCACCCCATCAAAATGTGACCTTTGAATTATGAATGACATATGGGTTTATGAACCCAGAGTTCTGTTCCATTTTTCCAGAGTGAATTTGATAACACTTTGTGTTTTACAACCCTTAGGCTATATCTACATAGCACTATGCAGTATCATTCTAGAGTTACTGAATTTGCTATGAATGAGCTGACTTGGGTGCTAGAAGTAGTAGAGCTGCATTAGTATGGCACTTTGCCTGGACTGATTAGCTCAGTTGCAAAATGAAGTTGAGGTGGAGTGCTTAGCTAACATAGCTACATTGCTTTCAAAAACTAACCTAGCTTTTCAGAGATAGCTTAGTTATTTCTGCATGGCATTACAAAAGGCATACTTTTAAAGGGCAAATTGCACAAGCTTAGAGCACACTAATATATTAAATGTAATGTACTTGGAACCCTGTGAAATATTTACAATATTATACTCCCAAGTATCCACCATAACTTAGATGAATGCAAGGACAATACTTACCAAAAGGAAGAGAATACTTTTTTCTGGTGTTAATTGTTAAACAGAATTATAATTTCCATAATTACAAAATGTCACACCATGGTGATAATAGGAACTCAGTGGTTCCCAACCTTTTTTTGCTGTGACCCTAAATTGGCCACCAACAGGACCTTCTGACTTGGCACCGCAACAGTTGCTAGGAGCAGAGTTCAGCAGCAACTGCAGCCCAGGGGCGGGGGAGTCGCCATTGCCCCCTTTGTGCGTGGCAGCCTTGCCTGGCCCGCCAGCCACTCCTGGGCTGCACATGAGCGTACGTGTGCAGGCCCTTTGCAACCCTACTGAGGACCACCCCCCTCCCCCACTTCACCCCCCTGTGACCCTGATTTGGGGTTAGGAACCAATGGAGTAGCTAGTAAGTTCTAAAAGTAGGTAGTCAAAATTGCTTGAAAATTAATTTATAGCGATGGATAAAGATTATACTGTATTTAATTACAAAGTGGGTATACAGTGTTAGTTATGGCTCTCTGTCTGAACTTCAGCTGGAAGCCACAAAAGTAAGATTGCCCCATCTACGTAAAGTCAAAGATTACAGTACATAAAGCTGGATTTTCTGTTGTCTGTCAGCTATTTCAGGTTGCTAAGATGTAGTAAAAGGGCCAAGTCCTAATCAGAAGTTGTCAGGGGCCAGAAATGTTCACCTGATGTCAAAAGGTTCCCTGCTGATGGTTAGCCAGCTCCCCAAAATTTAGAAGATATCCCAACAAGGCACAGAATCCTACTCGAGGTGAAAAGTGGAGTTCTGGTTAGCTATGTGGATGTTTGGTATGCTAGTTACTTAAATTAGATCAGTACCTACTGCAGGCTGCTATAATTCATATTGCAACCAGACTGCTGCAAAATCAGAAAAGGGTAAGTGGTAATTGGGAGCAAGGAAGATTCTTTTTAATCATGGTCTTCAAACAATAATAAATCTTAAACTAAGCTTCTTAATTCTCAAAAGTTTGGGTCCAAAACTAAACTCTAAAAAGGTTGTAATTAACTGGAATAGGAAGTGATACTTGGTTGTAGAGGATGATTATGATGGTAAACTAGGAATTCTGGTAGTTAAATAAATAAGCAGTTGTATCAAAAGATGAAATATCTAACACAACTTTTAAAACTCCATTCCTATCGAACAAAAATATTTTTGCTATAGTCTAAAGGCGTTGCCTTGAGGTACATCAAGACCAAATTGCAGCTTAATGTTGCAGGGATAAAATTGCATCTAAACATGGTGAGCAGACATCTTCCCCACCATCACCCCTACCTCCTTTCAAGTACTTTTGATAAGAAAAACAAACATAGAGAACAAGGTTTTTCAGAAGCCAGTACTATAACGTGGGATAATTCTGTAAAATAATCTAGCTCCTGATTTATGCTGCAAATGACAAAACAGACATCAGCTCATCTTCAGTATCTTATCTTATACGGTTGCCACTATTCTAGTGGAAGTGCTGGTGGTGTCTCATTAGACTCCATCCATTGTGCTACTGAACTCTCAGGAAGAGTAGTTAGGACAAGTAAGGCACCAAGCACTTACTTTTTCCAAGATGAACTACTGGCTGATACTATACACTGTTCCTGTTTTCTGCTGAGTTATGGAAAAAGAGGTGGAATGAATTGGGAGCTCTTTATAAGAAAGGGGATTATAAAAATGTATTCTGTTCATCCCCAAAAATAAATCTGAAGTACATTCAAAGATTACCTTATGAGGTGTTGGCACCCTGTGGCCCCCAGAGCTTTTGAATCTGACCTGCAGACCTGTGACTTCAGTAAGCAGGGGGTCTGCTCATGCCATGCCCTGGCCAGGTGCATGGGGCTCCAGCAGAGCTTGGAGCTCTCCCTGCAGCACACTGCAGTCAGGCAGCGCGAGCTCTGGCAGATGGGGCTCTCCTATGCTGGAGCTGGGTGGCAGAGGAGGTGGTCATGTCCAAGTGTCTTCCCACCTCGCACTTGTACTTGGTCATTCTGGCCCTCTCCCAAAAAGTGTTGCTGAGCCCTCCATTATAAAATCTAGCTTAGATAATTTAGTAGAATACTGTGTCTGCTTTGAGATCGTCATCAATATGTAATAAAATGACTCCAATATTTTCTTAACAGATTTAGTAATACAGCAGAATGTAAATTAACTTTTTAAGGG
>NW_017729024.1:81543079-81543904 GCF_001723915.1 Gavialis gangeticus
TGGGTGGGTATGTGTTTATGTGTTGCTACAGAGTGCCTGAATACCAGTAAATCAGCAAATGAACTGATGTGTATATAGTCTACCTTAAAAGAACAGCTGCATGAATTATTTCACAGTGAAAAGAAGTTTGACAAAATGATTTATGAAATATTGTTTCCTTAGTTATGTCACAGAACTGCTCTGGCTCTAGAGAGTTATATGAGCCAACTATTACAAAACTTTGTGTCAGTATTCAGAAATATTACCTTCCCTCTTGCCTTGCTTCACTCTTTCATCATCTAAATTCTGGTATCCACAACAAAGGATTTTTTATGTCAACAATAATCAAAAGTAAGAAGTAAAAATTGCCAAAAGAGATATCAGTGTCTTGCTCTGGATAGCTTTGTTAATGTTATGTACTTTTTAATATAAATCTGTGAAAGCAGACAAGCCTACTTTATTTTGATAACTAATATGCTTTATCTGATTTTTCTATTGACAGTTAAATCTTACTTCTGATGTTTTAGAGGCCTGGAAAGAAAAACAAGAACATACTATAATATGCTTGAATTAGATGTGTATGTTTATGGGAGTAGAACATTTGAAATTACTCTTAAATAAGTCATATGCCTGTACTTAAGCTCCCTTAACAAGAAAGTGGCTCTTTTTTGCTCTTAAAGATCAAGATATCAAGAAGTTTTAAGTTACTTGAACTAAAAGAAAAGGGGTGGAAATTAATTTGGCTCTTTTTGCTTTTTGCCTTCGGGAGAAACTTGTAATTAATACAAGTTAGAAAGGGAACAGGCCTAATAACCCATTTTGAATGTTCTAAACTTCTACCCTGTC
>NW_017729024.1:81548904-81562847 GCF_001723915.1 Gavialis gangeticus
CTAAAAGAAAAGGGGTGGAAATTAATTTGGCTCTTTTTGCTTTTTGCCTTCGGGAGAAACTTGTAATTAATACAAGTTAGAAAGGGAACAGGCCTAATAACCCATTTTGAATGTTCTAAACTTCTACCCTGTCCTCAACAGCCTATGTAGTCTCAAGAAGGTGTCCAGTTTCACCTCCCTTTCTTGAGTTTGGCTTTATTGTTAACTCAGAACAACTAATGTAATCCAAGCCTAAGCTTGGATGTCCTTAAACAACTTTTGTATAGAAAGTCTCGTTTGCCTTCCTTACATGAAAGATGGAGGTGCACTTGCCCCAAAGAGTGAACAGAACTTCAGCAACTTTGTGAAGGGTTTTGACACAAGCTGACAAGATTGACCTCTTAAAAAGTGTCGCCATTTTGTCACCTACTTCAGCTCCCTGCCCATGCAGACCTTGGACTTAGTTTTCTGACATTCTAACGTTTGCCCAAAATGTAGCTGTTCATTTTTCCCATTAGCCAACCTTTACTTCCACGTATCTAAAATGCTTGCTTATATAACATGCACTTGCAAAAAATGCTTCTTTAGTTGAAAGGAGGAGGTATTAACCTCTGCATCCTACACACACTAAACCCCATCAATCTCAGGTCTTCTGTGTAGGTGTAAGAGGAGGAATAACTCTAAAACAGGACTTTGTAGGGGGAGCAATAGTCTAGTTGCACCCCTCCTCCCCTTCCACAGCGAAGCTTAGGTACCAGCAGCTTCATTGCCCTGTGCTGGGATTCCTTACAGTGGCCAAGGCACAGCTGGAACACTTAAGGGACCAAGCAAGGAGCAGGTAAAGAAGGGGGGAGGGGAAACACACCCACTGCCACAGCCCCCAGGTAACCTGGGGAAGACCCAGAACTGCAACAGCCAGAGGCTGCGGAGGGAAGCTGTGCAGGGTGCCAGGTTCTGTGGCAGTGGCAGGGTCGAGTCCCTGCTCCCTTCCCCTCCACTATTTCCCCCATGGCTGCACAGAATGCCAGGCAGGGCTGGTGACAGCAGTGATTTTTCCCCCCACCCCACCCCTTCTAGTCCCTGCTTCTGGACCACAGGGGGGCCAGTCTGGGAACACTTGCTGCACAGGGGGATCTGTCTGGTCTGCCACTGCTGCTGTCCCCAGGCAAGCCGGCATCCCATGTTACCACTGACAGAAGCCCCTGGCTGGCATAGCTTTGGGGCTCTCCCACCACTGAGGACAGTGGTGGCAGCAGGTGGGGCCTCCTTTCTTGCACCTAGAGGCAGCCCTTGCTGCAGAAGGTGAGAGGGCATTGGGAGGAGATGGGGTACTGAGAGTGGTGGGAGAAGTCTTACCTACTTTGGAAACTCCAAAAAGTCCCTGGCAACTACTTCCCTGGTGCCATCTGCCTGTGAGAAGGGGTGGAGGGTGGGAGGAGAGGGGGCTGGTGGCATACCCTGTGCCCCCCTAGATCCTCCTTGGAGGGAACCACAATTGTCTTCATTCTCAGAAACAGCAAACGGTCCCTTATGTGACTTGTACCCATAGCTATGTTTCTAGGTTTCTGCTTTATCTTTCTACATAATCTGATTAAACAGGTGAGAAGTTTTTTGACAAGTACGTCAAATGCTTTTTTGTTTTGGAGTAAGGGAGTGAGTAGGGATGGCCGTCTAGGATTGTCGAGTAGGGATGGCCATCTAGGATTGTCATGTAGGGATGGCCATCTAGGATTGTCATGTAGGGATAGCCGTCTAGGATTGTCATGGGTGATCTCATGAAAACTGTTTGTATCCTTAAAACAGCAAGTAGAACTGCTATCAAAATAGCCTGTGCTTGTATTTGTTTTTACTTTCACAGTACGTTTTGCATTCCCAAATTGTTTCAAACCTAAGTAAATGGAAGAATGTGCCAAGTGAAATTCAGGTTATTCCTGTGACACCATAGAATATGTGCATACATAGTATTTTAATTATTAGACTTTTTATTACTGTGATAATGGTATATAGGATAGGTTTCTGGCAAGGCAAGATGAAGTGTGGAACAATGAAGTCTATTGCATAATGCTAACAATATCCACAGTAGTAAAGATTATTAGCTATTATTTACTATAATTAATTACTATTTATTTACTTAGTACCAAAATAGGATATTACAGAGAAATATATAAAAAAAATTATGACCAAAAGAGTTAATTATGTGAAACCCTGAAATAATTTACATACATGTTTAATTATATGAATATTTTCTAGGAAATCAGTGGAACAATGCACTTGCTTAACAATTACCACATGCAAAATTGGGACCTAAATTGACAGAATGCAGCTGAAGGGTAGTAATAGAGAATGTATTAAAAAAGCAAATATAATGCTTTGTTATGTAATGTTGTTCAGTGTGTATTGTTAGTACTATGAGCTTTTTTTTTTGTTAGTTTTTTTTTTCCTTTGGGAAAGGGGGGGTGGTTAGGTGACAGGAGCAATCTGCATTAGGAAATTAGTGGATATTCTCTCTTTCTCTCTCTTCCCCCCTCCCTCCCCCCCCCCAAAAGTTAGACTTTTGTTAGATGTTAAAATAATGGCACCATTGGTTATGGGGAATTTAATGACCCAGCCCAAACATTGCACAGCCTGCCTTGTCGGACTTGCGTGGCAGGATGTCTGATGTTTGGGTTGGGACATGAAATTCTTCATATCCCAATTGTGCTACTGCAAGGCTGGCCCCAGCTCAATCCTGTGTCCTGTGGACCCCCAATTTCAGGAATGCCCTGTGCCTGAACCTGACACTCAGCTGAAGGTTAAGATCAGGCAAGGCAGCTCCAGGTCCTGATTCCCTAGTCTTGGGACATTGGGCTGTTTGGGGCTGGTGCTGACAAACTGATGGTCAGCATCAGCTCTGGACAGCCCCATGTCCAGTTTGAGACAAAGAGCTCTCTGTCCTGGTTCTGATAATCTGCTTATTGTTGTCCCTATCTCCGGATAACTTTGGGTCCAGTTCCAGACCCTGAACTGTCTCCAGTTAATGCCAACAATAATTCAGTTGTCCCTATCAGCTCGACAGCTTTGGGTCTGGTTCCAGACATACAGCTGTCCCCAGCTGATGCTGACTCCTAGCTGACTGATATATGAACATCTTTGTGGCTGGTTTACCATTTTATAGTGCCACAAATTGGCTGAACTTGTGGCACGTTGTAATTTATGGTGCCACAAGTTCACAAGTTAACATGTTAATCATGCCATCAATGTATCATCTGTCAGGGGCCTAAGTGGTTGGAAAAATACAGAACATGGAGTTTTTGCTTTATTTGGGCAAATGCAATCTGCGCTGGAGCCTCAGTTTACTTCTGAGTTTTGGACTGGAGTCTGGATGGGGAAGGTTCAGTTGTCAATTTTTCAGCTGCTGGGGAATTAAAGTGTGTGCTGTCTACTGGGAGCAAGAATGAGGTGTGGATTTGACACTTAAAAAGATCCTGATGGAAGCAAGTCAGAATCTACTGAGCAGCTTTCAAATTGGAACTAACCGGACCACAAAATTCCTGCTTGAACATATCAAAGATGACTGCACCAGGTTGGGGAATGAGCTTAATGGAGTGAAGGCACAGGTGATGTTCACTGGAATTCTTATGATCCTAAAAGGTTTGACAAGATCATCCAGCTGTTCAGTGATTGATACTTTGAGGGAGATTGGGGAATGTGTGACCGTAGAGGTGCATTTATGGAAAGAGACAGATGTCCACTTTGTAAATGCCTAATGTAATTACCTTCTGGGATCAATGGTGACACAACTGATAACAGCTTAAACTAAAAAATGAAGGGAAGGTTTGAAGAGAGTTGCTATCTCTAATGTTTAGTTTAATGCACAGGAGGAGGATATCAGCTATATGAGAATACAGCAAGAATTGGAGGAATATTGGTGAGTAGAAGGGCATTCCATAAACAGACCATACTAATTACTTAGAAGAACACTGATCAGGCAATGCATCTAATGAAAACACTGTGACTAATCTGACTAGGAAACTGGATATGGTTACTGAGAAACAACTGATGATGTCTACTTCAGTTCTATAGAAAGTAGTGAAAGCAGTTAAACTGTAGTTAAACTGTTAAGCTATCTTTTTAGCAGAGTAAATTCTATAGATATGGATATAGATTATAGATGTATTTAGGTATGAGGGATATATCTTGTTCAATAGGATAGAAAAAAAGGCATCAATAAGGTTCAGTTGCAAGGATTTTTAATAACTTGATCAAGTTCAGGGTTATGCCATATGATTTAAATAATTTGTCGTGTAAACTTATGATGGGGTAGGGAGAAGAGATCTGGGGAACCCCAAGCTCTACCCGTCTGATTTAATAATATTCAAGGCTTTAGAACAAATGGTCAATGTAAAATAATTAGATAGCACCTTCTGACAAGCAAAACTCCTGTCACTTGCCAGCAGCAGCAGCCTCCTATCATCCGGCAGGCAGATCGGGGGCCCACCAGCACCCCCCAGAGGGCTGTAGGGGTGTGCCAGACTTCTCCCAGGGGTGTGGGCCCCCATATCTGCCTACCAGATGACAGGAGGCTGGGGCCAGCAGCAGCACCAATCTTCCCAGCACTGGGTGTGGGCTGCTGCTGCTGGCTGGGACCAGCACTGGGTGCAGCCAACACCCAGCGCCAGGAAGATTGGTGTTGCTGCTGGCCCCAGCTGGCAGCAACAGCATGCTGTTATCTGGTGCGCACATCCAGGGGCCCGCACCCCCGGGAGGGCTGGGGGCCGTGCCAGAATGCTCCTGGGAGACACGGCCCCTGGATCTGAGCCAGATGACAGGAGGCTGCTGCTGCTGTCTGGGACCGGCGCTGACGCCAAGTAAGCCTGGCTTTGAAACTCAAAGCATTTCAGAACTTTTGAAACGTTTCAAGTGCCCTTGTTTTGTTTTGAAGCTATTTCGAAGGCTTTTGTTTCATTTCAATTTTGCTGTTTCGAGCTCAAAATGCATCAAAACAGCTTTGAAACAAAACACCTGGTGAAATTTCACACAGCCCTACTCTCCATCACTCCTATTTCAAAGTTGGGCCACTCTTCAGAAAAAACTTACAAATTCATAGGGTCAGAAACTTGTGGAGAGCAAACAAGAGGGAGTAGGAGGGAGAAGGAGTCCAGAGTTATGCCCCTAGTTCATTTTATATTAAAGTTCAGGTACAGGATAAAAATAGTTGTAAGCCTAGGACCTGTGGCTAGGACTGGGGCTGCCCCAGGGTGATGCTCTCATCCCTGGGATACAAAGTTGTGCTGTCTTGCTCGCTGTCCTTCTGCCCCTCTCACTTTCTGGGTGAGCGCTCTAACCGCTAATCTGTTATTCCATCACTCTCCCCCCACAATTTCAGTGAAAGTGACTATGACTACTGTCCTTTGTACTGAACTCAATACTGCTTATATGTGTTAGGCATGATCAGAGCATGCCTAATGGATTGTGCCTCTGGGTTTCAGGTTCTGCCCTATCACTACTCTGGGATCACAAAGCAGGAATTAAGTGCCAGCCTGCTCAGACTGGGGAACTTCACATACCAAGTAGGATCTTTCCAGTCCAAAATAAAAGCACTTAGGCATTTATACCTCATCCAAAAAAATCATGTCTTGCCATGCCACACATTCAGCTGAGCATTAGCATTGGGGTCCAGGATACAGCTGCCCCCTACCTGATCCCCAGCATGGGACTGGGTATATGGTAGCCCTTGGTCTAAAAACTGTGCATAGAGACCAGCTAAGCTACACATGTAGGGTTTAAAGGTGCAGGACAAGAGAAAACAAGATCAAGGAAAGTCTCTATTAGTAAGTATTGAAACATACACTTCTCCTCATGTATATCACAAGCGCTCAACACCCAGCCTACAGGCCAAATTTGCACATGGAGCTATAGCATCCATCCTGCAGGGCTCCCTATGGGTGAAGAAATTTGGGAGGGGGGAAGTAGTGATAATACTGTCCCCTGCCCCCATGTGGTCTCTCCCTCCATGTGGCTGAGTAAGAGCCCAGCCATTCTCTTATACTCTGCACAGCCAGATCAGGCCCCACTGTACCTGCCTCACAGTGGATGTGGCCCACCAGCAGGATCCAGCTTATAGATGGACCAGGCAACTCCCATCCAGCCTGTGAGGCAAAAGGTTGAGCACCACTGACGTATATCTTTTCATTCCTTGTTCCAGCCTTACACAGCCACATGAACATCTAATAGTGATCACACCCATGCAGTTATTTGTAGTATAAATTTAGGAATCTTTCCCAGATTATGTTTAAAATTTATGAAGTAAAAAGTGTACTTTCTTGTTGCTAAACCTGCTCCAAAAACAATATTTTCTGTTTCTATGCATGAACTATACTTTTTCCAGCTAAGTAAAATTATTATTATCATTTTGGTCTTGATACTTTCTTTTAAAGTCAAATAAAGTTAGTTTTTTGCAGTTGGCCGGGTTTCCCCAGTCCTATTTTGTATGTCTTTAATCAATACTGACTTGCAGTTCTAAAAAAACCAGACCATGATGATAACCAGCTGATACATGGCTGAAAACTTTTGTCTCCGCTACACTAGTAATGAAAACTGCTAGCAAAGGTCTGTTGCGACCTCGAACACTGTTTGTAAACTGCCATGTAGCATAAAATCAGCATAATCCAATTTAGTTTTGTGCAGTGTTCTTCATTTACAGAATCAATGTTTTACAGCAAAGAGTAAGCATTGGCTAAAAAAATTAAGGTTTCAGGTAACAAAGGGCGCCCGTCGGGGTTACTAGAAACAACAGCCGTAAACTGAAGGAGAGTAGATTTAGATTGGACATCAGGAAAAAATTCTTTACATTGAGGGTTGCCAAAAAATGGAATGGGCTTTCAAGGAAGGTGATGCTTTCCCCTACCTTGGAGGTGTTTAAAAGGAGATTAGACCAGCACCTGGTTGGGGTTACTTGACCTCAGCACTCTTTCCTGCTCAGAGCAGGGGGTCAGGCTCAATGATCTAATGGGTCCCTTCCCAACCTTGAAATCTATGAAACAATTAACAAGGTAGCTTGTTACAGGAAACACTCGCTATTCATGGATTTGCAATTCGTGGTTTCGAGTATTTGCGGTGCCCCACGCCAACCCATGCTCTCTCCCCGTGCAGTGTAATTACACTTTGTTACTGCGCTCTGGTGATACTTTTACATTCACTATGTTGCAGTATTTCAGCATGAATCCATACCCATAACCATGGCACCTAGAAGAAAAGCAAATGATAGTGCAGCAAGTGGGTGAGAGGCTAAAAGGAAAAAAAAGTGATGACTTTCAGTACAGTACAGTATTTGCAGATTTCCCCATTTTCAGGGATCTCTAGAACGTATCCTCTGTGAATGGTGAGGGTCTCTTGTGTTCCTTAACATTTAGCATTCCAGAAATTGCGAATTATAGCATTTGTAAGCTTACATGCATTTTTTCCTATTAAAAAGCCAAGTTCTTATCAGTGCCAACACCCTAAATCAGAAGTATTGAATTCACCTTGTGCCATGGGCCAGTTCTGGACTGTGGGTCTCCTGGTGGGCTGAATTCAACTCAGGACATGAAGCAGCAGCAGCAGCAGCTTTGGCTCCAACCAAGAGCATGTGGTAGTGGTAGCTCAACCCGGGGCAAATGGCAGCAGCTTCAGCTCTCGCTGTAGGCTCCATGCCAGAGCTGCCCCCTCCATGTACCCTGTACTGTGGCGGCAACTCTAGCTCCAGCTCTAGCCCCAGCCTGGGGTGGTAGGGGTGATGGGCAAAGGTGCTGGAAGGCAACCAGGGCTGCATTTGGCCCTTATTTACCCTCCTGCTGCTAATTGCCTTTTGCACTAGGTCCCAAGGCCCCTGGATTTTGTACAGCCCCTGCCCCCATCTTCTGGTGGCCCACTGGTGGTCTGGCTGGCTGGATAAACTAGCTCATTAATCATATGTTTGACACCCCTGCCCTAAATAATCAACAGAAGATTTTCTTGTGATAATCTTCCAGTGTCATACAGCTGCTGAATCTAAATCTTGTAACCTAAACCCCTAACTCCTAAGGACACAGGCGGTGGTATGGCAGGCAATGTCCTCGTTAACGCAAGCTGAGGGCCCATCCCTGATGTTTATAAATAAACTTCCATTGCAGGTAATAATGCTACACTGATTTGTGCATAAAGGGACTGTTTGTTTTTCCTACCAGATGATCTGTCCCATATACATTTATAGAAATGTCTTTACGTAGAAGCTTAACTGAAGACCTTTAAAGGTTTTGAATTGGAAAATGGTGAAATCTGTGTTTTATAGAACTACGTAATTTAAACCATGTGGTAAGAATGTGTTTGTGAAATAACAGAATATCAGCAAGAAAGCAGAATAGAGGAAACAATTTTGTGTGCACCAGATGTTCTACACCCTAGTATTATGCCTCTACAGAATGTGTAAATAAAAAAGTTTGGTGTGAAATGCTAACTGAAGTGACATTAAGTGTAATAATCAAAATAGGCACTATTAATGCATCCTGGCACTAGTGGCACTGGTTTCTTAAGCTTGCCTAACACTTACCATTAAAGCCTTATGAAATTATAATTTTACCAGAATATAACCATTTGTGTTGAAATTTCCCATGCTTGTTAAATGCCTTGCATTTATTTATTTATGTGAAGTTTGACACACACGGTGCAATGATTTCTGGGAATGAGGTAAATTAAAAAAGGCAGTTTTTCCTTATTAAAACTGATTTTTTTTTACTGTGTTGTTTGAGAACTCTAGGATCTCAAGGGTTTGGAGAACATAGTTAAATTGTTACAGGGCATAGTTTAGACGGGCAGAGAGCTGCTTGTGTTATTCATGCAAAGATCTGTTCTGATACAGCCAGATTTATAAATTGCAGAACTCACCATTACCATATGCATAGTAGAGCTTGTTAGAATCTTGCTTCAAGATTCTTGGAGCATTTGATTTGCCTCGAAAATGCTCTTAATCCATCTACCCCTCCCACTTCACTCTGAATCTCCTGGCGGGACTCAAACATGATGGAACTTCCTCTAGATTTTTCTTTTACCCCTCAAGTCTTTAATTATATATACTCTTGTCCACAGGACTTCTGCTTCATTCAGTGCACTAGAAGGATGAATGAATTGTGTTTGAAACTGAATAGGAAGGGAAAGGATAGTTGACTGTCTCGGACAAACTTGGTTGCATCACTGACTATACTAAAGCCTATACTAGTGATGCACAGGTTGGCATTTGAATTAAAAAATTTAAAATGTTGCAGCCGGCTGTCTATTATGTTTCTATTATTGTCATACCCAATTTGAGGTTGAGCCTAATTTTTCAGAAGTACTGTGTAACTTAAGTGAAAGTCATTAGGACTGCAGATCCTAGGACTGTACCTCCTAAAACTCAGACCATAGCTAAGACTCTTAGGACTTTTATACACATACCTTTTTGTCCTGTGGCACGCCAGACATCTGAGCTGATACAAACTGCATTGTGCTGCATGCAGTTGTATAAGTGGCAAAATACGTGTCAGTGCACAGAACATGGCGGCAGTGCACTTTTGAACTAAAACACCTTCTATATGTTTAATGTACATTAAATTTAGTGCTTCCATTGTGAAGTATTAGAAAAGGGCTTATTAGCCTATTTTATTGTGCATTAGCAAAAGCATACTTTTTGTGATGGTATAATGAGCATTAAAATAGGCTAATGTGCATTAAAACATATGTATAGGTGCACCTATTATGAATTATTGGACTGCTTAAATTCGTAATGGATTTCAGATATATACTGTAGCTGTTCCTGCATATAGATGCAGATAGACTTACCAAGAATAGCAGATAAACAGTGTCTTGAATACCAATTTAAAATCTTACATGCCAACTTTGAGGGTATTTAGCTAACTTTGACACAGCACACTACACAACAGGCATTAGTGTAGGGTAGTATACACAGGGTATGCAGGGTAGAGAAACACAAACAAGTTTCAGATGAGCAAGCTTAGGTACCAGAAGTAATCTAAATATGGTAATATGAAAGACAAACCCCTAGTTAGACTGGAGGGTGAGAAATGCTTTTGTAGTACAAATCTCATGGCGCTCTTTTTTCTTGTAGGCTATTGGTCTGGTCTGTTTCCTCATTTATTTGTATTCAGTCCCATCTACAGAGTTGTCTTATCCATAGATTTGCTGTTGTTTAGGGAGCTTGTGGGCTGAAGTAGGCAACATTAGTCCCTACTACAACTTCCACTGCTTTACAATTCCTGCCATGTAATAGTCACAAAGGCCAACAGACCCTCCAGTAGCCCAGTATGAATCGGAGAATTTCAGAAGTGGCTGTTTGAAGAGTAATGTTGGAGGATTGAAACCAGGTAGATTTCTCAGCGGGGAGGAGGCAGAGGATTTGGTGGTAGCTGGGCGAGAGGTTTTGAGAGGCAGTGAAGGAGTTAGTTTTTGTGTGTCCTGCATGGAAGTAGTGCTGATAGGTTTCTGTGCATAGATCAGATTAAGGAAAGAAAGACATTCTAATTATCTGTACACAGCTAAGGCTTCAAATGTCGTCAACTAATTGAAAATAATGGGTGGCCCAATTTAATATAAAAAGAGAAAGCATTTATCTTATTTTATTTAGAATGTGGTCTTATTTTTCTAAAGTTAATAAAAAAGAAATAGTTGCCTCTGAGTTGACTTAATCTGTTTTCCTTCATTATTCTTGTTCTGCTTTAAATTACTGTGCCAGTTTTTTTCTCATTTCTATTGTCCTGTTTTTGTCCAAACTAATCTAAATTAAAATATTATTGCTACCACTAGGCCAAGTTGTGAGTCAGAGCAGTGACTATGAAAGCATTTATTTCACAATCATTTATTTCAAATTCACTAAAAATTCCAACACTTAAATAATATTGTTCATAAAGTGTATGTATTGGAAATCTAGATATGATCATATAGTATAGCACCACTCTGCCCCCTACACCTCCTGTTCCTGTTAAGTAATGATTCTGTTTACAGAAATGAGGGTACAGCCCTATACAGAGGCCAGAACTATATTCTTTTCAGCCATTGATTTATGTTTGCCCAAAAATTGTAGATTAAGCATTACTCCTTTAAGTTGGCCATCCCTGAGAACAAGTTTTCAGATTTGCTGTCCCCATACATTTTGCATGGGCAGCCATTTATTTAAAATTGGTAGGAAATCCAAATTAGTTTTACCTCCACTTACAAAAGGATTGATCATATCAAAAAACACTTCATTTTCTATATGCCGATCATGATTACAGTATTTACACAATTAGAAGATGAGATTCCTTCTCCCCAGTTTGATATGAGGAAAAACACCACTCACCTTATGATCAAGCGCGAGGTGGCAGGGGCAAGGGTTAGGGCTGGAGCCAGAGTCACAGATGTTACTTGCACCCTGCTGCTTCTGCACACTTGACCGCTCCTTCCCTAGGGCCCCCAATCTCTCCCGCTGTGCTGCTTCTCCCCCTCTGCTGCACTCCTCCTTACTTTTCCTCCACACCAGCATCCTCGCTGTCCATCCTCACTGGTAGAGACTTTAGGGGCTAGGTGGAAGAAAGGCGGGGGACCTGAGACTTTGGGGGAAAGAAGTGATGTGAAGGAGGACAAAGATGGGGGACAGAGAAAGAGGAATTGGGGCAGCCTGAGGCTGCAGGGGAGGGGAGCAGGCATTATGGGGGCAAGTGAGGGGGGTAGGCAAAGCAGGGTAGCTGCTTTCCCCACTGCCCCCTATCACCTGTCCCCCTACTGCCTGTCCCCGATGCTCTCCCACTGTCTACTTCCTTACAGCCCCCCACCATTTGCCGTACCATGTCCCCCCTACTGCCTCCCCCATTGTCTGTCCCATCATCTGCCCTATTACTGTCTCCACTGCCTGCAGTAGTGGGAGGATAAATTTAAGGTGATCCTCCAATAATTAGATTCCATACATGGAAAGTTGTAATAAATTTATAAATTCTATAAATTTTTTAAGTCTTAAATTCAGGGTCATTTTGTATTTGGGTACATGTGGTGTTTATCTTCTAGTGAGTTGTTGAATATGCATTTTAAGCATTATTTCATCTTCAAGCCAAGTGCTCCTCCCTCCTGCTGCTTTTGTTGTTGTTGCTGTTGTTGTTTAGTGATAGGGAAGAAAATACTAAGCAGGAAGGTCTGCTGTGTTTATAGGCATTTTTCAAATATATTTTAACTTTTGTGAATGTAGGTACTACACAAATGTGAGTAAAATAGATTGTGTGAGTAAAGTCTGATTTACAAAGGAAATCTGCAAACTTGCAGGGCTGCTATAGAATATTAAAGAAGCAATGCTCTTCCTATCATCTCAGATACAATTGTGCTATAAATTACTACAAAGACTATTGTAGCTTGGTTGGCAAGTTAAACTATGACTAACCCTTCTGGCAAAAATAACTGCACTTCATTTGTACCTGACTGGTACAAAATCCCAGATGCAGTCTCTCATTTCCTCAGTCATAGATCTCTGACAAAAGCCCCAATACATTAATATTCAATCAAAGGCTGTTGCTTCAGGCATGCTAAGCAATTCACTTCTGTGTGGACCCACCCACTGCTCCTAAAGTACTACTTGTATGGGTAGACATCAGCAAGGCCCACTCAGCTCCCTCTTGACTAGCAGTTCAGTTTTGTATTCAGACAATTCTTGCTGCTCTTTTCCGGTTCAATCTCACTGGTTGGCCTCTTTGCTAAAGAACAATTCATTTCCTCTTTCTCTGAGAACACATTGAATGATATCAGGTGTTGTCACTTCTGTTTTCCCTAGGCTTCTGGGAAATGCATTTTTTTCTTAGTCTAGTGGAAGTTCTGACTGTGGGAAAAGAGGTGGGTCTGACAGAAAATAGTGTGTATAATTATGCACAGTGGTTTCCATCTTGATTTGAATGGGTTTGAATGGTTCTAGAGTGCAAGCATGGTATCTGCAACTTGAAGTAAAAAGCTAGGATCTCAAATTAAGTGTTTTAATGACACCTTATCCTCTGTATTTCAAGATGATTCATGGTACTCACAAACTAGCAGATTACAGCACACAATTACAACTGGTTCATTTAAGTATTATTTTTTTCAGGTTTAATTGTATTATATCAGGATATGGAATATGTTTAAGATATCATTAGCATTAAATTGCAACTTTGAATTGGAAGAAAATGAATTTGAAGAGTGATTAAAAACAATCATTTTATGGTGTTCATGTAAGCTGCATCTGAAAATTTTTGTCCCTAAAGCTCAGGTTTTTTGCTTGAACTTACATTAATCAGGTGGACCTGCAATAATTGCTGGAAAATAAGCAAGCTTGTGCTTTCCATTTTAAACTTCTGCTTTCAGCTACCCATAATCTTGGTTGAATATAGTTCATCTTTAGGTGCATCCAGTACTATTGCAGTATCTTGAATACTTACTCAGGAAATTCACTTAAATAATGTTCATAAATCTTTGCAGGATATGAGCCTAAACTGGTAGATGTGTAATTAGAAATTTGAATCTAAATATTGTAAAGCTTACATTTTAGATATTCCTACTACATTGAAATTTTGGAGAAGTATCTTGAATTGTGAAAAGCCTGAAACTAAAACTTGTGTCCAGTGAATATTGGCTATGTATTTAAAAGTGGTTATTACTCTGTGTTATCTATTATTTAGAGGTGCACCAATATATCGGTCACATCGGATCATGACCAATAAAAGGAAAACATCCATAGAATCAGTGAGTCGGAAGGGACCTAAACAGATCATCTAGTCCGACCCCCTGCCATGGGCAGGAAGGAGCACTGGGGGTGGCAGGGGTCATAAGACCCCAGCCAGGTGCCTATCCAGTCTCCTCTTGAAGATCTCCAGGGAAGGTGAGAGCACCACCTCTCTGGGAAGCCTATTCCAGGCTCTGGCCACCCTTACAGTGAAGTAGTTCTTCCTAATATCTAACCTAAACCTATCCTCCCTCAGCTTGTGGCCATT
>NW_017729024.1:81562903-81566827 GCF_001723915.1 Gavialis gangeticus
GCCCACTTCTCTAACCTATCCAGGTCTGCCTAGATGCAGTCCCTGCCTGTCGGTGTATTCACTTTACCCCACAGCTTGGTGTCATTGGCGAACTTGAACAGGGTGCTCTCCACACCCTCATCCAGGTCACTAATGAAGATGTTGAACAGCACCGGCCCAAGGACTGAGCCCTGGGGGACTCCACTGTCTACACCTTTCCAGGTCGACATCAACCCATCCACCACCACCCTCTGGGTTTGCCCCTGGAGCCAGTTTGCCACCCATGTGACTGTGCATTCATCAATGCCACAGTCCTTCAGCTTGCCCACCAGAATTGGGTGGGACACCATGTCGAAGGCCTTCTGGAAGTCCAAGAAGACTACATCGACTTCCTCCTTCCCATCTAAGTTCTTTGTTACCTGGTCATAGAAAGAGACCAGGTGAGTCAGGCAGGATCGGCCTTGCATGACCCCATGCTGGTTACCCCTCAACATCACTTCCCCTGCAGGGCTCTCACAAACGTGGCCCTTGATAATTTTTTCAAAGACCTTCCCCAGGATAGAAGTGATGCTGACTGGCCTGTAGTTGCCAGGCTCTTCCTTCCTCCCCTTCTTGAAAATAGGGACCACATTGGCCCTTTTCCAGTCCTCAGGGACTTGGCCCGAGCACCAGGAGTCCTCCAACAGCCGTACCAGTGTCTCCGCGATGACACCAGCCAATTCCCTCAGCACCCGTGGATGAAGGTCATCCGGGCCCTCTGACTTGGACAGCAATTGGCTTTTTTTGGCCAGTGTAGCCAATAATGTCACTGATAAATGCTGTGTACATGCACGCACCCAGAAATGCAGCCTGACAGCTTGTAGAACAGTGTCCTGCCAGTAAACCGGGGGGGGAGAAAGGATGTGAGAGGGGGGCTGGTTGAGGCCACCATGGTGAGGGAGGGAGTGGGGCAGAGGCAGCTGGGGCAGTGAATGCAACCCCACTGGGAGCAGGACAGAGCCACAGGTGGTTCTTCAGAGGGCACAGGAGGGTAGGGAGCAGTGTAGCTCCTTACTACAGTGCACATTCCCAGGGGAGGCATGGGTGACATGTGTGCATGGGGTGAAGGCAGGCTGCCCATTTGGCTTTGGGCCGGGGCTGCGCCAACCTCTTTCAGCCATGGGGGCTGGGCTGGGCTCAGGGCTGACAGGGGTGGGGCAGGCAGTTGCAGCACTGGGGCCACATGCACCCCATGCCTCCCCAGGGATGTGCACAGTAGTGGGGAGCTGCTCACCTGCAACTCCATTCCATTCCTAAAAGGGTTGCATTCACTGCCCTGGCTAGCCTTTATCTGCCCTCTCCACACCCATTTCCTTCTCTTCCCCACAGACTTACCAGCCAGATGCTGCTGTCCAAGCTGCCAGGCTGCAAACCTGTAAATTGGCTATCGGATCAGTATCAGCTGAAATGGCTGGTTAATAATCAACCATTGGTATCCAACAAGAAAATCTTCATCAGTGCACCCCTACTATTATTATTTTTATTATTTTTTTATCCATCTAAGTTCATCCATCGTGATTATGAGCTCAGATATATGTGTGTTAATGGAAGATGAAAAGTAAAGTTTAAGGAATTCTATATTTTATGTTGTTATATCTCTTAGGGAGAGAGAAAAATTCTTATCGCCTCCTGTGACCTTTTGTATGGGAACCACAAAGTAGAGATTCCAGCCATTTCTTGACTGACTTCAGTAATTTGAATGTCTGTTGCTGACCAGCTTTGGATTTGTTGTTACTTTATTAATAATAATAATTTTATATATATATATATATATAAGTGGGCTCTTAAAACAAAAATTCAGGTATACAACAATTAAGCAAATCTATGTAAATCAGAAAGAATAGTGTAAGTAAGAGAATAATGTTACTGGTTTAATGACCAAGAAGATGATTGAATTAAATTTTGGATACTTTTTTTCACAGCAGGGTTCTTCCCAATATGTTTTGACAGAGCCCTAAGCTATGAGAAATTACTGACTGTAGATATCCTCTGCCAGAATGATGAATCTATTTCCAGCAAACTAGTTTCTTCATCTTGCTGAATATGCTCTTGGGGATTGTTCTTGTAATTCCCTTAATCCAAACCAGTTGTGTACATATTTTGTAATTGATGAATTACTGACATTAAATACATATCTCTACAAAAGCAAGTTTGGGGGGTTTTTGTTGAACAAAAATAGTGGTAATTTCCATACCGGTATTTAGAATTATTTTTTCACTGTTTGCTGTCACATCAGCTAGCGCAGGGGTGGCAAAACATGGCTTGTGTGCTGGATCCAGCCCTCCAGGCAATACCATCTGGCCTGCAGGGCCCCTCCATAAGCCCCGTGTAAGCCCTGGCCCTCACTACACCTCTGAAAACTGGTGCAGCTCTGGTTGCTAAGCAGCTAACCCCCCCACCCTAGCCTGGCTTGACTACCCCCAGCCCCAAGTTCGGGGGTGCTGGAGACAAGAAGCCTCTGCTTGGCAGAGACTTGTGTCTGATGACCCCATGGCTATTCCCAGCCTCTCTGCCTGCGAGTCTAAGAATGCAGATGAGGACCCCAGTGGGCTGGGGCCAGGGACCTTTACTGGGGGAAAAGGGTAAGAGTGTGGAAAGCTGTGCGCTATGAGGCTGGATCAGGCTGGCCCTGCACACTGCGTCTACATGCGGCCAGGGACTGGGATAGGAGCTCAGGAGCTGTGGCTACAGTGCTATGTGGGACTGGCTCCACGCCCCACTACCATGTGCAGCCGCAGACTGGGGTGGGAGCACAATGGGGTCGGGCTGGCCCGCACACTGCCACCACTTGCTGCCAGGGACTTGGGTGAGAGCGAGGGAGCTGCATGTTGTGGGGCTGGCCCCTCACCCTACCACCATGTTCGGCCGGAGACTCAGGCGGGACTGCTATTGGGCCAGGTAGAACTGGCCCCACACGCTTCCGCCATGTGCAGCCAGGGACTTAGGCGGGAACTGCATGTTATGAAGCCAGGTGGGACTGGCCCCGCACACTACTGCCACCTGCATCTGGGTACTGGGGTGAGGGGTGCACACTGTGGGGCCAGGCAGGGCTGGCTCTACTCACTGCCATGACATCCAGCTCCAGGGACTTGCACACTCCAGGGACTCTGAGGACCACCCCAGCCACACACATGTGTACCCACACCTTCCTACACATCCCACCATACCCCCAAACACACCCACACCCTTCCACAGCCCCCCCATACACTCCCATCCCTACCATAACCCCATACATTCCTACCCACCATATCTCCATACATACCCATACCCTCCCACAGCCCCCACCCCAACCACATACCCCACACCCCTTCACACGCATCCCCCACCCACCATACCCACACTACACATGCACACCTCTCACCATATGCCCATTCCCCAACCCCCCCATACACTCTCTTACCCTCCCCACACAATATATGAGAGTAAGACTGTATTTTGAACTATTATGCAATTGCCTCTATATACACTAGGCAAGCGCACACAGATCGGGACAAAAATATTTTTAAAATAAAATTAAAATAAGTTATAGTAGATGTTTGGGGGTTTTTTTGGTGTTTTTGTGTTTAGCACATGATGGTTTTTTTCCCAATTTTAGGATGGCAGCACCCTCCCTCCCAAAAGGAGTACTTTTAGGGTAAGGGCAGGGACTTCTGGTGGCAAAGGTCAGAGGTTAGGGGGTGGGACTTCAGGTCCCAAGATATTAACCAGGGGTGCGGCTACCCTTGCAGCCCTTGACAGCTCACCAAAACTCATTAAGTGACCCTACAGCCGAAATAATTGCCCACCCCTTAACTAGTGTAATCCAAAACTTACATTTACATTATATGTGTAGTACCTCTGATAAAAATGCATTAAGAGTAGAGCTGTACTTCAGCTGTTTTCTATCAGCACAGTGAGTAATATCAA
>NW_017729024.1:81571827-81573191 GCF_001723915.1 Gavialis gangeticus
ACCCTACAGCCGAAATAATTGCCCACCCCTTAACTAGTGTAATCCAAAACTTACATTTACATTATATGTGTAGTACCTCTGATAAAAATGCATTAAGAGTAGAGCTGTACTTCAGCTGTTTTCTATCAGCACAGTGAGTAATATCAATATTAGTCCATGAAATAATATGGCACAAAATTTTTAAAAAGATATAACTGAGTCTTTTTCATCAAATTAAGTAATGTCTTGGAAGATTAAGTGTTACTTCCTTTAGTTCTGATTTGTATTTGGCAGGAACTATATGTTCTTTATATATTATCAAAAAGGTGATCTGTATGAAGTGTACTCACTGTTTTTCTTACAAATTTATGTAACGTGTATATCTTGGTGTTAAATATGTTGATTTTGATTGAATCTGGAACTTTTTTGTATATATTCTGTGGTTACTATATAATATGCGATTGATTCATTAAACTGTTGGCTAATGTCTGTGAATGTTAACCAGAGGAACGTGCTCTGTTCCTTAATGGTCTTGCAGTGTAGGAGACCGTCATGCTGTGTAGAGGGTAGTCTGCTTTATTGCTCTTTAATCCTTATTGTGTAAGACACTGGCAAGAGAACTTTTTTTAAATCCATAAACATTGTTTCATGCTTAAACATACTCATTGTTTGGTCAAAGTTATGAAATATTGTTGCTCAATGAAATTTTGTTTTCAACATTTCCTGCTGGATGTGGTAATAGAAAAGATTAAAACTATAAAAGAAGAAAAGATAAGTAAGCAAAAATATTAAGCACGAGTGAACAAGGAAGGAACAGATGAAGTGGAGTCAATAGATAGAGGACTCCTAATCTCATGATTTGGACAAATAGTTTGCATTTGATGCAAAGCTGAATCTGATTTATTTCTAGATTGCATTTCTGATAAAGTCCTATGGTGAAAGGGCTGATATAGGAGAAACCTATCCATCTCAAACAGAATCAGATCAGACATCTGCTGTGCTGTGGCATACAGTTAGAATGTGCACAAGGACTGACATTGATTAAAGTGTGACAGCTTTTTTGGATGAGAAATGAAAAGGTCTAGATAATAGTTAAGATTTTTTAAAATTAACTTATCATTTCTGCTGGGGGAGGGTAGTACAGCTGCAGTTCGTTAAACAACAATCCTTTTGAAAGAAAATCTCCCTCTTTTTTGCTAAAGGGTTTATTAACGGTCAGGCCACCTCATCTTAAGCTTAATCGTATAGTCACTCTCATGTTTGTAACTCCTACGAGGCAGACAAGACCAATGAGAGAGTTTATGCTTCAGGGTTTGCATTATTATGGAAGTACCTTTTTACCTTTTGTGGCCTTCTATGACCAGATCACCAAATCCTTAGATGCA
>NW_017729024.1:81574149-81584195 GCF_001723915.1 Gavialis gangeticus
ATCTACTCAGGTCCCTTCCAACCCTAGAAACTATGAAACAAAGAAATGATTCTGGAGAATACGGGACTTTATTTTGATTTTATATTCATGCTGTTATGAGAGCATTTTAACAAAGAAAAATTCTACTGGTACTTCCATTGGTTCACCTCCATCATTTGTAGCACAAATTTGTGTCATGTAAGTACCAGTAGATCCTATTGATTGATTTGTAGCACAAATTTGTGTCATGTAAGTAATTTGTAGCACAAATGTGTCATGTAAGTACCAGTAGTTCCTATTGATTGATTTGTGTCATGCTCTGACACGGGTAGGCAACCCCTGGCACATGTGCCAGAGCATGCCACAGGAAGGCATTTTGCTTGGCACTTATGCCTGAGGGAAGGGTCTGGGGCTGTGCTGCCATGACAAGGACTGGATCTTTCGCAGCTCCCCGAATGTCTGCCCCTGGAATGCCAGCATCTGACAAGTCAAGGATGCCCCAAAAAACTTGCTGATCCCTACTCTGACAGCTGTTAACATTTTTACAACTCTTGTCACTTGAACTTGATCTGGACAATTATCATTATGTATGTGGCCTCTCCCTCACCTCCCAACACCTCGCCACACACATACACCACCACCAATTTGAGTTGGAAGGACATATGTAGAATGTCTGCTCTCAGGTTTAACTGAAATCTACTTAAGTCTAAAACCTTGAGCAGTCATGGATGCCATCAGTCTTTTTGTTTTGCTATGCTTCTGTAGTCTAAGCTGGACAGCTGAGAAGGTTACTTTGTTTGCAAAACGGATACCACCACTTCTGCTTACTATTTTGATGAAATCAATTTCAGCATAGAAAATATATTCCCAGCTTTGTTATAAGCCACTAGCAGCGATCTTCCAAAAACCTGCATTTGGTATTGGGTAATACAGTGAAAGCGGGTATATTTTATGAAAGTGTATATAGTAGTGCTAAAGCTGGCTACACATAGTAAGTCTTAGTGAAAGTTGAATTAAATAGCTTTTGATTTGTTTACAGTTGGATAATTTTGTCCACAAGATCTATTTAAATACTTTTAGAAAAAAAAATAAAATAAAAAAAACAAACAACAAACAACCCAGCTTGGGTTTAATTAAATACTAACATAGTATGCCATTTTTAAAATACTGAAATGATATATGTTTTATATTGGTTGAATACTCATTAACTATGTCAGTGTAGACTGTTCCCCTAAATGTGCCTCCATAAATAGTCACACCACAAATATACTTTTTCTTCTACCATCTTAGCATGTCCTTGTGGAAATAACTTTAATCAGAAAGAAATTTCTATTTACAGTTTATCTAAATGGATCATATACTTTATTTAAACCTGCTGTCAAAGCAGGAGGCCCAGGAGCAGATGAATTTGGAGTCCATTCTGCTAGAATAAAGGCAGCTTACACACTTTGCCTTTAAAAAAATATATCTGCTTTGGAGATTTGTACATTTGCTCATGCCAGTTTAGTTCATCATTTTACTCAGTATTTTTACTCTCATTGCTATTTGGTGTTCATTTAGGGAAGTTACTTCACTTTCTAGGCTATCATTCATTTTTTAGCCATGCTCTTAGAGCAGTGACTTTTTGCTGATCTGTCCAAAAGGAAATCTATAGAAGCATTTCATGAAGTAGTAAGGAAAGCTAACTTACGGTAGCTCTCTGAAGCAGATGTTAAAGCAGCTGCAGGATTGGGGCCTGAAAAATTGTATGCCTCATCTGCAGAAGTGTACGACCTGCCATGGTAGCTGTGCACAGCAGAACTAATGATTTTGGGTACCGGGCATAAAATTCCCTAGATCCCAATCACTTGGCTGCCAGCTGTCAGTGTGTGGGGAGTCGCACATAGGATGCCCTCAGCACTGCTCGTGCTGGCAGGTTTCCTATTTTGCCCTGCAGCCTGACCCATCTGTCATTTCTGTGGGTGCTTCCCACAGGTACCCAGATGTGCAGCTGGAGCTTACCGTTCCCCACCTGCTTTTTAAAGTTGAGAGACAGGACACTATGAGCCCAACATTGGGAAGAAGCTTACAGTGCCTGGTGAACTGTTAAAAAAAAATCAGGCACACAGTAGGGCACTGTGAGCCTGACATCAGCCTTCCTGATATCAGGCTCATGGTACCTCTTCTCCCCACATCTGCTTTCATGGATTGGATGGTGGAGAGGGGAAGCCAGGGCCAGAATTCAGGGATGCCCTCAGCCTGATCCTGCTGATCAGGCAAGGGTCAGCTGTATCCTGGACTCTGGGACTGCCTCATGCCCAATCCTAATAGCTGAATGTTGGGATCTGGCAGGGGCAGCCATGCCACACATTCAGTTCAAAGTGCGATGCAAACTAGCCACAAAGATGTATTGTGCACACACACACAACGCGTATAGAGAAATGCGCACACAATATTTTTACAACTCATTTGCTAAATTATCATATTGTAAATTGTCTTTAACATTAGCATGTTATGATTTATGGCATAATTGATACCTTAATTGTGCCATAAATACAACATCTACCATCTCTATAGACCCATACTTGTCATCTACTTCCTTGAGTGTGGACACACAATACGGAGTGATTTACCCCAGAATTTACTCCATAGTAAATTCACTCAGTCGCCAAGTAGACAAATGACCTGTACTTACTTCTTTTCCAGACCTGAGGAAGAGCAAGTTGTGCTCAAAACTTGTCTAACATCTCTCCCAACTATATAGTTGGTCCTATAAAAGATACCCAAAAAAGCCCTTGCTTCTTGAATATTCCTTGGACCATAATAGCTAAAACAGCACTACATCTCTCCCAAACTGGCTGTCTGCTGTAGACCCTGTTACAGTAATGGGCCATGTCATGACAGGGATACCAACTAGCACCCCAGGATCAAACTGAGGGTAGGGGTGTGGACACAGTCTAGTTGCTCCTTACTTTGAAGAGTAAGTTTAATGACTTATGCTAATGCAGGGCTGGCTGTTATGTGTTCACTCAACTTCTGCTTCAGAGTAAACATATTGTGTGTCCACACCGGTTGTTTTTGGGGGGTTTGTTTGTTTGGGGGTTTTTTGTTATCCTGCACTGGATTTCAGACAGCACTATGAATGTGAGAGTAATATGGACCAGGGTGTTTTTATAGCATTTGCTTAATATACTTGATTTTATGGGAATAAGCTGTGTTTGGACCTGATGGATAGTTTTCAAAATGGATTGGAGTTTTGTGGAAAATGATAGATCATAAAGGCAAGTCATATTATTATGATTGCCATGTAGGTGCATAGATTAAACAAAGGCAAAAATGTGTGGAGACTCACTGGTAAGTACTAGTAAATTTTCTTCGAAAGTCAGTCATATTTTGAAGAAGTTGGTTTCTTTGTAATAGAAACATTATTTGTGTAGGTTTTATTAGTAAATAAATAGATTTCTTTCTAGGAAGCTAAAATATTGATTTCATTTGTGGTAAAGTTTCAAAAGGGGTAAAGTTTCAGAGTATCAGATGGTTCTGATATTGTATAGTGTAGTAGAAATAGCGCGTGTGCTTATGTATGCATAACTATTTGTCTATGTAAATAATGAAATGTTTACACTGAGCATCTGGCATTTAGGCTATGCTGATCTTTTCACGTTTCCTTTTTTTCCCCCGAACTGCAGGAGGGACACAGAGGTTACCTCGAACAATTGGTGTATCTCTAGCAAAGGAACTAATCTTCTCTGCACGCGTTGTAGATGGTGAAGAAGCAAAATCAATAGGATTGATCAGCCATGTGGTACAACAGAATGAAGCAGGGGATGCTGCCTACAGAAGAGCTTTGGCTCTAGCAAGAGAATTTTTACCTCAGGTACAGCAAATAATGATGTTCTAATTTTGTTTCTGTTTTGGAGAGGGTTGTCTCACTCCAGGTCAGAACAGTGACCCAGGTACGTTAAAATAATAATGTTACAGTAGAAAATGTGTAAAAAGTGCCCCTTCTAAACACACAGACAGAAATTGAAAGCTGTCACATGTTTCATGTTGTTAGTTGGGAGTTACCTCACAGTGAGGCAGATAATCCTGTCTCATCACCGTATTTGCATTATTTTGATCTTTGTCTTTGCATTGTTAATTTTTTGCTTTCATATTTTAAACCTGGCAAATTAATGTCACAAAACATTTCCAAATGAAGTAAGAAATTCAAGAGGCATCTCTTGTTATTGCCAGAATAAAACGGATCACTTTTTGAGAAAGAGAAAACAGCCAAATGAAAGTAGAGTCCTTCTCTATGTCTTTTAAACTATGATGAATTTCTCTCTTGGTCCTTTGGCCCAGAAAAGTCTGAATTTCTCAGTATGATTTGCCAAGGTAAAAGGCGCAGGTTCTCTGTATTGAACAACATTTAATAAATAGACGCTGTCAGTGTTTAAATCTTCTTCCTTTTTCATAATTATATTTATTACTAACATCACACTGGAAACTTAAACTTTATTATCAAAATTAATCATTTTTTTCCATTTATTCAATATCTTGTTTTTACTGGAAGAACTGTTTGTTTTCTTTCTGGACCATTTGCAACCGTGCAGTCATGTTTCATGTTCATGCACTGTTCTAGGTTGCAAAAGTAACCATATCAGAGAGACATGAAATACAGTTGTGTTATTAAAACTCACATTCCAAAGATTCAACATTAGATAGCTAGACATACGTTAATTCTGAGTTGCCTTATTGCAAAATATCCCTGTTAACTTCTCCAAGACTAGATGGGCCTGTTGTCTGATTATTCATGACAATCAAATGTGGAACATGTTGAGGGAGCCTTTATTTAGCTGGATATTCTCCCTTGCTCTCAAGGAACTGCATAGACATTAGTGTTTCTGTTCACAGCACATAAAGTTATGTTCTACCGTACTTTTCAGTCAAAAGAAATTTATCTTTCTCCCTCCATGTAACATGTAAACACAGGAAATCTGGTTCAGTTTACATGCCCCAAATACTAGAACTCCAGCAAAATCTAAATGTGACCCTCCTGAAAAACAGACTACAAGAGCTTTGTGATGATTGATTGAGGTTGACTGTATTCTGCACCAATCCTGCCCATTCCAGAAAAAATGAGAAAACTGAACTTGACCTAATCAGCACTTTTGTACCTTCCCCCCACCAATACGCAAAAATTCTGTTTATCCGCTTGATGTTACATTGCTAAGATTCTAGATATTTTGAATTTTTATAAATGAAAATACTATTTTTTTAAGCCTTTACTGATGACTCCACTGGACCGTCCAAGTGTGTCTTGTCTTCCTAGGTCAGTTGTGTAGACTATAAATCCTCTGGGGTAGAAACTGTCTTGATATTAATTTAATACTGAAGAACTGAGTACTTTGTTGACACGTAGCAAATTAATAATCTTCTGATGTGCTTCATGGTCCTTAGAAAAGTCCCAGTTCTCAATCACTGCATGTTCATACTGAGTTCACAAACAAATTAAATGTCTCCAGAGATAACACTTTTGCAGGAGACTTTATGCAGTAGCACCAAAGAAAATGTTATGAGGGTGGGAGGGCAGAAGATACAGACATGTCTAGAATATGAATGTGGTTTTGGAACCCTTTATAAACCCACTTTTCTACTGAAGACTTTTCAGAGTGACTACTCCCAGTCTGTAGTAAGTGCCTGTAAATAAAAATCCTTATATAGCTAACCACTAAATTTGGCGTACAACAGTAACTGCAGAAATCTTGCCATTTAGAATTGGAAAGACTGCAAATTAAGCAGCAAATTAAACTGCTGTTGAAAATAATTATTGATTTTATTTTTGAAACATGGTTACAAAGTGTGACATGAAAAAAGGAATACAAATTTTCATGTGAGGCCTGGATTATGATATATAACTGCAGCTTTTCATTGGAGTTAGTTTAGGGGCTTTGAAGTCAGACAAAACATCTGCCAGCTCTTTGGGGCAGTGTTTGTGTTTGTGAACACTTCTGTCACCGGTATGCAGAGTACTTGCACAACTGGAGTAATAGATTCCCATGGAGCCTAGCCAATCTGTGGGACACATTAGAAGGGTAGTTAGGGACCTTGCACACACTCTTACCCCCTTACTCTGCCCTCAGAAAGAAGTCCACTGGAATCTGACTGTAGGCATTTTTCTGAGCTTTATGCATTTCAGTTTTGAAGGTATCTTTTTTTCCTTTCCTTTAGTTTCAGATGCCATGCATCCTTATAGTATGATCATTGGGACATCCATGATAATTACACAGATTCATGTAATAACTTTCTGGTTACTCTAAGTGTAATGTTTAAAGGTATTGAGCACCCTCAATTACAGCTGAAATTCATAGGAGCTGCTCAGGCTCAGCACCTCTAAAATTGAGGCCATAATTTTTTTTCTCAGTTTTTTTAAGTTATACACTACCTTTAGATTTTCTTAGCATATATATTTGGAGTAAAATGTGGTCATATTAGTAAGGGTGTTAAAATCTGTTAGTTGTCTCCTTAACTTAGAGTCTGCATAATGCAAAAATGACAGTATCTCTTTGTAGACAGTTCAAATCATAATCTTGCTGTATGGGTTGACTTGTAACTCTGATTCATTTTTTATTTTAGGGACCCGTAGCAATGAGAGTTGCAAAGTTAGCCATCAATCAGGGGATGGAGGTAAAGATATATTTATTTCTAACTGAGAAGAAGCCTGGAAAAGTGAAGGTGTACTAAAACATGCGTTTAAAAAGGAGTGAATGAGTTTTTAGTGGATCTTTCAAATCCTTTATTCTCTTACACTTTTGAATATAAGGCCCTTCTTTAGAATGAAAATGTCTTGTAAAAATAGCCTGAATCTTAAATTTGAGTAAAAAACCCCAAGAGTTATTATATATCTCATCTAGAGGCTGTATCCTTGTAAATGTGCTGGTATTTGTTGTTTTATTTTTACCTTAAATTAAGTCAGAAAACTTGGCTAGATCTAGCTTAAAACTGAAAGCAACGGGGGTTCTTTTCATACTTCTATGCTGATTTCATGCTCATGGGGATATGGTTAATGCTGACTGGACATTGCAGTAACAGTGTTTCGTAATGCCACCTTTGTTAGCAACTTTTTCAGTATGTTTATTATCAATGCTAGCAAGTAGGCATAAGGTTTGTTGAATACTCATTCAGATGCAAGGCTGGGGAAGAAGGTGATCTTAAACTCATACTCGTCATACTGTCAAGACTATCTTTGCTGTTTCAAGTCCAAATTCTATGAAAGACCAGAAAAGGTCACTCTTATAATAGTTTATGGTAGAATACCATTCAAATTATATAAAAATCTAACATAAACCAAATGCAACTCAATGCACTCTTCTGATTCAGCTCTAGAATTCTTAAGACCCAGCCATGAGCACTCACACACATGCTTTACTTTAAACATCTGAGTCATCCTGCTGAGCTCAGCTGGATTACTTACAGGCTCTAACTATATGGATAGGTCTTTGCAGTGTTCCTTCTTGAAGCTCACTTTGGCCCAGAGAACAGCGTGGGAGAAGTTGCATCGTATTGGGATTATAATGCATAAACTAAGGTTATAAATTGTAGGATAATCATGCAGTTTTTTACATAATTGAGCTTAAAAGGTTACACTACTGATTAATTTAACCCTTAAAGTAAGAGACAAAATCAGAAGCAGAAGTACAAAATGTGTACATTAAGGTCATGTGCAAGTTATGCCCTGAGTATATGAACAGAGTTGTCTTGAGACAGGGAACCTTGAGGCAAAAATCTGGAGGTAACTCTAACAGCGTGACTACGTGAGTGACCTTGTTCTGGAAAGAATTAACCCTGGATTGAAACTAGGATAAAATTTCCCGAGTTTGGACATATATTTATCTCAGTTCAAGGGGTAGTATTACCACAGCTATTTTTTTTCTCAGAACAGCTGAGGTTTTTATAGGACCATTTATATGTCCATGGTCTTGCTTGGTTTTTTGTTTGGGTTTTTTTGGTTTGGTTTGGTTTTTCATTGATCTTCCAAAGGATACAAATACAAGATTGATTTCAGTAATATACAGGTGAAAATTAGTGCAAGATAAATAGTCTTGGTTCCAAACAAAGTGGGTCTGTGGATCAGAAGATGTCAATCTAATATAATTGAAGCCCAGATGTAAGAAGCCAATAAAAGAGCTGGTCTCTGATGCCAATAGGCGATGCTTATGAAAAGCTGATAGCTGAACCATGAGGAAGTAGAGGAGGGGAAAATTCAGCCCTTGAAACAGTTCAGGCTGCTACTCAGAAATATTGTGCAGGTTATAAGAGATGGTCTGGGACCATTATTTGTCTGTGTTGGAGAAACACATACTTTACTATAGCCATATTTTAATATTACATAATAAAACATTTCATTAAAATTGTAGTATAACTTAAATTTTATAGCAATTTTTATAAAATGAGTGCTTTTATATGCACACAGGCCAGTGTTATGGTACATTATGATAAATATGTTAATAGTGAATGCTATCCATGGAGCAAATAAAGGACACCTTTATATCTATAATTTACACTGGTCAAACATATCAATAATAATAAAAGCAAAGTAGTAGAACATTAAAATATTCTGTTCTATTTGGCCAATGTGTATACAAAAGTGATATTTTGCAAAACTAACTATTGAGTATGAAAGTGCAGTTCTTTCACAATCTTCCATATATTACATTATAGAAATATTATGAAATTGTTCCTTTTTAGTAGGTGAAACTGCCATCAGGACACATGAACTTTGTCCTTAACAACAGATGAAATTTGTTAGTGCTTTGGAAGTGCTAGAATTGTAAGATAAAATTCCATAACAAACTTTGACATGCGTAGCATCTAGCTCACTTTACAGGAGGTGCAATTTTTTTATGTTGTATGCTGATGAGTAACTTTTCAGTTGTAAATAATATCTGTTATTAAGTATGTCAGTGTTTGGGGACATTTCTTTATTTCTTGGATTCAGGTAAATCTAGTGTTTTTTAAATCATCATCAGTGATGATCTGTAATCAGTTAATGCTAGGTTTCTGACCTCTTGTAGCTGAAATAATTAAAAATGTACAGCTAATTAATTACTTTGGGTCACTTCATAGTGAAGACCATCCATTCTGTGTTCATGTCTTATTTTTGGCAATCTGTTAAATAGTCATTACCTCTCAGAATAAAGAAATTGATTACAGAAATAGTAATCTTTCCTTAACCACAGGATACAAAAAAATTCTGCATCAAGGTAGGGACTTCCTAGAACTGTATTAATATTTGTGTTTAGAGGTGAGACATAAGGAAATAAAATATATACTATATGCAGAAATTACTCACTCTTGAAATATTTCACTTTTCTTCCCCAGGTGGATTTAGTAACAGGCTTAGCAATTGAAGAAGCCTGTTATGCTCAGGTATGTAACATAACTGTACAAAAACTTCTCTGTTAAAGCCTACATAGAAAAATATGTAGAACCACAGCTTGAAATTGATGTGCTTTCTCCTAGCAATGTTTCAGGTATGGAATTTTTCCTTTCCATGTAGCATTTCTTTTTTTTAAAAAGGAAGGAAGGGAGTTTGAGGCAAAACGTCCTCTTATATGAAGGGGCTATTCAGGAAGGGGGCATGGCACTGTGCCATTCAGACATCCAGCCTAAGAACCAACTTGTGATTCAAGGGTGGTCTGCTGTGGGAACTATGTGCCAGAGCACCTGCCTAGTGCATGTTAATAGTAGCATGTGAGCTGACTCACAGGACAGCTTGGGTACACTTCCTAGCCCATAAGCCTGTAGAGCTGTGCATTGTGAAGTAAACATAGGCATGTCAAACATAAATAAGTTTGACTGTGGGCTGGAGAGCCTACTCTGGATCCTATCCATGGGGCTTCTCACTGCAGCTTATGTCAGTGCTGTCAGTGCCAACAGCCAAGGAGTTAACACCACAGCTGCTGAAGCCCCATTGCTGTGACTGCTGGGATAGGGACAGAAGTTACGCACTTAAAATGGTTTAAGTGATCAGAAACTGATTTATACCTGTAACAGAACACACATTCAGTGAACATAAATCAGTTTCAAAATAGCCAAAACTGGTG
>NW_017729024.1:81589195-81590352 GCF_001723915.1 Gavialis gangeticus
GTTAACACCACAGCTGCTGAAGCCCCATTGCTGTGACTGCTGGGATAGGGACAGAAGTTACGCACTTAAAATGGTTTAAGTGATCAGAAACTGATTTATACCTGTAACAGAACACACATTCAGTGAACATAAATCAGTTTCAAAATAGCCAAAACTGGTGTAAGATAAACCTGGTTCAATGTAGTATCAGACTTAACTGTTTTGGGTCAATCCAGTTTATGCAACTTCTGTCCCAGACCTCTTCCTGGTTTAAGTTAAACCAGAGTCCTCCAGTATCCTAGCCCTGAACTGGGCTGCATAGGTGGATTAACAGATGGGCCAGCTGGGCCCAAGCCCAGGAGCCACAACCAATTCAGGGACCCAGGATCCTTATCAGCAGGGAAGCGAAAGCCGCTGTTTTAAACTTGGCACGTTTTTGTCTCCCAGCAGGAAAACAAAAATGACTCCAAGTTTAAAACCACAGCTTTTGCATTTGCTTCCCTGAATCTGGGAGCAGGGCCTGTCCCCCAATGGGGTTGGGAGGGCAGGCTGGGGCTGGGCCGGCCAGGAGTGCTGCACAGTGCTGCGCCAGGGAGCAGGCTAGGAGCGCCATGCTGCACCTCTGCAGATGGACGTTGGTGCTCCCCCCAGATAGACAGGTGTAGCCACCCCCAAATTCACCTTAGCCCCCCGTAGCCACCCCTCCCAGCACCGCCACCTTCCCACAGAGGAATGGCATAGCACTCCTGGCCTGTCCCAGTGCATGTGCACAGCTGCACGGACACAGCCAGGCAGCTGTGCCTGCTGGTCAGGTGGGAGCAAGATGGAGCCACAGGTGGCTTGTGATAGGGCAGGGAGGATTGGAGGGAGGGGGCTCCCTCAAAGTGTTTGAGAGTTGGGGAGGGGGGAGCTCCTGTGAGGGGAAAGTGTGTATGTGTGTGTGGGCATCTCTGTGTGCGTCCATTTGTGTATATGGATGTCTGTATCTGCGTGTTTGTGCATCTCTGTGTGTGTACGTATCTGTGCATGCATCTTCGTGTGTGTGTGTGTGTGTGCGTGCGTGTGTGTGTGTGAGTGCATGTGCATCTCTGCGTGTACATTTTTGTGTGTGTGCATGCACCTCTGTGTGTTTCTGAGCGTGGCTGTGCATCTGTGCACACATCTGTGCATCTGTGGGT
>NW_017729024.1:81595352-81606434 GCF_001723915.1 Gavialis gangeticus
CCTGAAGCCTTGAATCCTTGTGGTCAGCACTCAGTTGTTTTCACTAAGCTTGTGTGAGTGCATGTGCATCTCTGCGTGTACATTTTTGTGTGTGTGCATGCACCTCTGTGTGTTTCTGAGCGTGGCTGTGCATCTGTGCACACATCTGTGCATCTGTGGGTGCATCTGAGTGTCTGTGTGTGAATGTTTGTGTGTCTGTCTTTGTGTGCGTCTGCATGTGTGTGCGCATCTGTGCATGTATGTGTGTACATCTGTGTGTGTGTGTTTGTGCATGGTAGGGAGAGTGTGTTTGTATCAGTGTGTCCATGTGCAGAGAGTGAGCGAGTAAAGTGGGCGCCCATCTGTGTATGTGCCTGTGAGTGCATGCCTGTGTGTGTGTATGTTTGGCCATAGCTGGGGAAGGAGTGGGGAGCAGGGAGAAGAGGAGGGCATGTGCCCCCCTACCCCCAGCCCAGCAGGATCCACCCAGCCTCTCCTGCCAGCACCAGAGAGGGAAGGGGCCCCTGCACCCCAGTTCCCATGGGGACAGAGAGTCTCCAATTTTGTGTTTGCCCAGGACCGCAGTACACCTTAATTCACCTCTGCTGGGCTGTGCTGCTCACTGCAGAGAGCTGAACTGGCCCTTCCCCTCTGCTCTGTAGCCTGAGCAGGGGTAGGGGCATGGCCAGACATGGCCCCCTGAGGCAAAGGGAGCAGGGAAGGGGTTTATTCCCTCCTCCCCACCCCCCCGCGACCAGGAGACTGTGGCCCCCATCAGCCATTTCCCCTCCCGACTCCAATGGCAGGGGAGGCAGCATGGCCAGAGCCAGCTGGCATGGCCTCCACTATCTGCCTGCCTCACCAGCAGCTGGGGCTGCAGGGCTGAGCTGAGCCGACCTGCAAGTGCTGCTGCTGGTAGAGGCAGAGGGGCCAGCCCAGGCTGCACCCCCAAGCTAGGTCCTTCCAAGCAGGCCACAGCTCAGGCTGGGGTCACAGGGGCTGCACGGTTCCCCATGCCCAAGTCAGGTGGGGCTGTCACGGAACCCCAGGCAGCCCATAGGGGTAGGGCCCTTCCCAGCCCACTGCAGCTGCGTGAGAGCCCGGCCTGGCAGCACGGGGAGGGGTTGGCTGGGGAGCAGGCTTTCTGGGCCATCTCAGAGGCATTGGTGGGCTCCAAGCTTGGCAGCTGCCACCATATCCCCTGTCCTGAGCTCAGTGCCCATCTGCCTTCACCCTCAGCAGCACCCATCCATGCTGCTTGCTCTGGCCAGGCTCCCCACCACCCGAAGAAGAGCCGGGGGAAGCTGGGCAGACCCTGACTGGGGTTCCATGCCTTCCTGAAGACAGGGGAGTTTAATACCCGCCCCTTGTTGCCCTTTTCCTGAGGAGCTTCCCTGGCTTGTGTATGGCTTTGGGGATAAGCCTGGCAAGGAGCTGCTTTCCCTCTCCCCGTCTAGGCACACCCCATCTGGGGTAAGGCCAGGGTGGGGGCTTAAACCCCTCCACAATCATACCTAGCCCCTGAGGGGACCTGGCCAAACCCCCAGGTCAGCTTCCCTCTAGCCTTGTGGCTCCTGCAAAGGGAAGGGGGGGGCTCACTCTAGCGCCCCTCAGCTTCTAGCCTGAGCCACTTCAGGCATGTGCCTGCATTTCCAGTATGAAATGTGAATTTCTGTTCACTTGCAAATCAGTTGAATCTTTGCAGGTTAGACTAACCTGCAAAGATTGAATGAATTCAGGTTCAGGCTTTTTGAATGTCTGTCTCTAGCCCTGGAGGTGCAGTGTCAGTACAGCCAGCACCTAGGGGGTGAATGTCACAGATTTTAGTCACCAGTGGTGAGCAAAACCACTGAATTGGGCTGTAATGCTCACCCCCTGGATGTTAGCCATGCTTACATTGTGTCTCCAGCAGTGATGGCAACTGGCCTTCATTGGCAATGGCATTAACTCCTTGGCTGCTGGTAGCTGTGGCAAAAAGCTCTGTGGTCCAGATAACCCACCTACACAGGCTCTTTGACACCCCTAAGTTAAGGCATATGCTAGACACATAACCACATTCTAAATGGTGCAAATGGGTACTAATTTACAAAACCTAAAAATGTAGTGTATGATCTACAAAAATGCCTTGCTGCATATTTTTACTTTGCTTGATCTTACGTTGTGACTTTTAAAGAGTAAATGTGGTACTTTGCAAAAAGCTAATCATGCATGTTTATGTTAAGTTTAATGTTGGAGGTGCAAGTAAGGTTTAAAAATGTACACGTTGCATACATTAAAGATTAACTTTCTGATGACCCCCTGTACTAGTATAAAGCATGATCATTTAAACCAGGGCTGTCCAACTAGCAGACTGTGGGCCACAATGGGCCTTGAAAGATTAGTATGTAGCCTGCAGGCCCCCTCCTCCCCCTCCCCTCCCCACCATTACTCCCACTAACAGCTAAGCTCCCTCTCCCTCTTCCAGCTTCTACTTCCTGCCCTCAGTCCCAAGGGTGAGGCATGGCTGTGCAATGGGAGGGCTAGAGTTACCTGAGTTGTGGTGGGGGGCGGGGGTGGTTAGGGTGCCCATGTGTGTTCCAAGGGAGGGGACCAGGCTGCCCACATTGCAGGTAGATAGTGCATGTGGCTGGGAAAGGGACACTGCATGTGTGGTTGCAGGGGAAGCTGCACTGCCTTTACTGTGGGGAGGAAAGCTCAGGGCCCTAGGGTCTGTGTTCTGTATCTTATGTGACCCCTGAGATTGCAGCCTGTGTGGTGTGTGGTCCCCAGCTGCCTGGAAGTTGGATGGCCTGGATTTAAACAGCTGAACAAAAGCTTGCATCTGTTCTTCTCCATACTGCCCAGTACTGGAGTGCCCATCACTAACTTTTTTTTTAAGTTCCTGCAAGTCATTCTACAGCCCTTCCATGGGGAGTATGTATATGTAACACTTTGAAAACCTAAAGCACATAGAGTGCAGACAGGAGTAACAAATTTTTCCTGATCTGGCCACAGAAAGTAGTTTATCGCTGTGACCAAACACAAGTGCACAGCTGCAAACAGCTTCAAAAATGGCTGATTGGGTGAAAATGTGACCTCTCATTGCATCAGGTATCAGATAAAGATGTTACAACGTCTTTTGTAACTTTTGGCTGCAGAACTCCGAGCCTGTCTCTGTTTTCAAAATGGGAGGGGGGAAAGGGAGCAGAGGGAATTCAGTCTGGGGTTTTTTCAGCCCCCCGCAGAGGGTGCGGCAAGTATATTGCAGCCTCCCCAAGGTGGGGGGCTCCAATTTACCCACCCCACCCTTCAGCACCAGCTGGGGAGCCCCAAAATGAGCTCACTCCACTGCCTTCTCCCCTTGCCCCTCACATTTTGAGAACAGGAAGCACTGGCAAAGAGCCCTAGCCATTGCTGTGGGAGCCTGGCTGCAGGCTCCCAACCCACAGCTAGATTTCCTTCCCCCTGGAACCAACAGTGAACTTCAGTTTGGTCTGGGGTAACTTGCACTTGCACTTCTGTCTGCACTCTAAAAAGGGTCTTACAGGAATTTTGAAAATTTTAAATATCTACAGTATTAGTAGTTCTTTTTGCGTCAGCAGTGTTCATCTTCTTGAGAAGGTAGAACTGCTGGGGTATCAAAGGTTTTGTAGAGAAGCCTTTTGGCTTTATAAAATGTAAAAATAAAATCTGTAAAAATAAAAATGTCTTTTTTTCCTTCTTGCTAGAAATTTAATAATAAGCAACTTAAAAACAACAGGCCAGATCTTCAACTGGTTTAAATTAGTATTGCTAAATAAACCATTTACCAATAATCAGGTTACTCCAACTGAAGATCTGAACCACAGATTGTAAAGTAGTTGTATGTGGACTATGTTCAGTTTCACACTTTTGTGATTTCTGTATTTTACTGTGGACTACACGTTGCATACATTAAATAAACGGAGGCCTTATATGAAACCTGTACCTCATTTTTTATCAATGCTGGTATGGATAACATGACGTTTCTCTGTTTTTTTGTAGACTATACCAACAAAAGATAGAATTGAAGGTCTTCTTGCTTTTAAGGAGAAAAGACCCCCTCACTATAAGGGAGAATAGGAGAAACTGATGCCTTTAAATTACCATGAAATAAACCTACTGCTGGAAGGGCCTTTCAGCTGCACTTTGCCTCAGCACCTGGAATATCACAGCCACCAAAGTAAAAGCTAATCATACCTATGTTACTACATCTTGAATGTGTTCATACATGTATCTGCCCCCGATCTGTGTTAAGTCAAACTCATTATGGTTTATGACAGTTGCTGTATGTACTTGGAAGGTCATAGATTAATGGATTTTTTTAAATTCATATATATGAAACATCATTCCAAAATTTTAAAAAATGTAAATTCTTTATATAGACAAAGCCTATAACATAATATTGAATGTATGTCTGTTGTACTATTTTATCAGAATAAAAGTAAATTCCACACACCAAAAATGTGAAATTATACCAAATATGGTTTCTAAATGATTCTGTATATCAACAAGAAATCATGTTTATTCCAACTAAATATGTAAATTATTAATAAAGATAGTGAAGTGACAAGAATGATTGTCTGGGAGATTATAAACTTGTCTTGTGCTATTGTAAATAAGGTGAATTCTTTTGTATCCAGTTTTAAAAGGGTATTCTGTTCACTTGAACTTAACAAGGTTAAACTACTGTTGAATTTAACCCTTAAAGTACTACCCAAAATCAGAAGCAGAAGTACAAAATGTGTACATTAAGGTCACATGTGCAAGTTATGCTCTGGGTATGAACAGATTTGTCCTAACATGGGGAACCTTGAGGCAAAAGTCTGGAGGTAACTGTAACAGTATGACTGCATGAGTGATCTTGTTCTGGAAAGGTTCAAATTCAAATATCTTCAGATTCAATCCTCAGTCATGTAAGCCTCAGTTATAAATTTGGCCTCTTTCTCCCAGGTTTCTCCAGGACTTCATCTGACCAGCACTCTCCACTAATGAAAAAGCTGTAATTTACTTGTCTTAGTCGTTTTTTACTTTCAGGCTCAATTCAACTTTTTAATTGCAGAGCTGTGATTAAGCATGTGTATAAAGCTAGAGAATTTATTAAACACATGTGCAAAGCCAGAGAACTTATGTTAGCCTCAAAATGCTTATTCTGACTATATAATCGTTTTGCAGGTTCTACTACTGTGTAGTTATACACAGCCGCTTTGAACTGAGATGTTCTTTATTTTGTAGGGGCCTGTATGGGTGGTTTCCTCTTTGGCTTTGAAAAGAGAAAACTACTGTGTCTATGTATCTTTGCCTTGGAAAATGGCCTCTTCAAAATATTTTGTTAACTTGACTGGTAGGTAAATGTGGCTTATCAGTCAGAGCTTAAATTATTTATATTAAAACAATCTCCTTTGTGTTCGGTTTGCATTGTATTTGTATAAATGTCTGCATGCTGTGCTGTTTCTGCAACATTAGCTATGGTCAGTCTTCAATCTATGGTGATACAGCAGCTGATCAACATGAAATGACAAGAACTCATTAGAATTTATATTTAACCATATCTTTACATGTAAATTGATTATAACTGGTGTAACACACATTTCGTTGACTGATAAACTTGCTGAGTTGATCATTTCATGCATGATAATTTGCAAATAAAGTACCTGTGCTTGTTTTGATAGTCACATAAGGCCTTCAGGGTCATTTTCTCCTTTTTTTCAAAATGTTAAAATGTCATTTTGATTATTACTGAATAGGAAATAATTATGTTAATAGGCGAGAAAATATAAAGCCTGTACTGAATGGTTTGTCTCTCATAACTGATATATATTCTGGTTATTGAGTTGCCTTTCATTTTCTAACAAGAATTGATAAAGTAAGTTTGGTGTCTGTATATTAAAAAATCTAATGGTTACAACTATTGTGGCAAAAAATGTTTGGATCAATCTGTGTACATTTTTGCCTTAAACTAGTAAATTTGATTTCAGGAGAATACATTGCTGTCACAATATTTACAATAATCCTTTTTCCCCCGAGAAAGGTGTAGCCATACTGTTGCATTTTGAAGACCCATCTCTTGAAGTCAGTTTGAATATTTTTGGAAAGTGAGTACAAATTGGAGACTTTTATTAATGTACTTACTATAGGTCATGGTAATTTCTTTTTTCAAAACTATTTCAGTATTTGGCAAAAAAAATTAGAAACCTATTGTTTTTCTATTAAATAAGTGAATTAGCATCATGATAAACATGATGCAGCTGAATCACGATGCAACTTAATTGACATCATGATTCAACTTAATTAACAGCAATATTAGAATCCTACTTCCAAAATTGGGAGATTTATATAAGGCTCTTACTAAATCTGACTCCTAGCTATCACTCCTTCAATTGCTGGGGCTCAGTCCTCTCATTTCTTCTTTGTGCCCACTATATCTTTTAGCTGCAGTGGCTGTAACCGGCCAGGTCCTGGTTTCAGGCAGAGTGTACTGCCCCTATGTGCGCCACTCTGCCTTTTTTTGTTTTTGCATGGGTTTTTTGACCCCAGGATCTCCCAGGGTCAAAAAAACCTACCATGCTGTTTGTGGCAAGGGAGTAGGGTTTCTTACATACCACATGGCCACGCTCATCTGGATGCTGCCTTAGAGGATATCATCTTATGAAATATTTCTGTGGGGTCTACAAAGCCGTTTCTGTCAAATTGTAAGAGTTGTTAGTTTGTAGGCAATGACACTTGCTCATGGTCCTACTCCCAAGTTTCTTGTTGTGGCATTTCCAAAAGCTCTGTTAACCAGCTGCACTCAGAACAAGTACCAATATGCAGCATGTGCAGATGTTCCTTTTTGTGTTTATTAGATTTCTTTCAGCCACATATTTAGATATGGTTAATTTGTTGGAGACACCAAAAACTATATGGTGGACAGAAATGGAGAACTTCACGTTAAAAAAATTCCTGCAATGGACAGCAGTTGGAACAGATGGAAAAACCTGGGAATTTCCCAGCAGTCATTATAAGTTAAGTGTTGTTTCCTACTTTCTTTTGAACTTTGCTTTGATGGAAAAGTAATGGCATGCAATTTGGTTGAGAAGGAAAGATGATGGAAAATCTCTGTCTGGAAAAAAAGTGGTCCACAATATGAACATATATATGAAAACCACTGGCTTATAATGTATGCCTGTATTTCTAACAAGATATGCCTTATTTCTTCTTTGGCCTGTAGCTTGTTTTTTGGGATTCTCCTCCCCTCTTCCCCCTAAATATTACATCTGATGATTTCATTGACAAACTATAAAGGTACAATGAAAAATGGGGATTATCCAATTACTGTATTTAAGGGGTCGTAATGACATGTTCATTCTAAGGTTCACTTTTTTTTAGATATTTTAAATAATTTTAGAATGAGATACCTACCTCTGAGCAATCAAGAGAGAAAGAATAATTGCAAGCAGATAAACCTGTGTAAGAGATGTAGTCAGCTAAGATGTAATAAAAAATAAGCTATCACAAGCCTTGTACGTAAATATAACTTTGTTTTAAAGGTGGCAAAGATTGTTTCTTCCTCCTATGCATTCTTCTGTCTTTTTAGAGGGAGAACATCTAGTCTGGTGTTTACGTATCACAATTATGGGCAAGGCACAAAACCCTGAATAGAATGGTGTTCTTCTATCAATGGACAACCTTAAAATATATTAAAAGCATAGCTTTAAACAGATTCCGAGAAAAGATTTAAAATCTGAATTTGAAACTTACCAGTCCAGTGCTTCAGTTTATTTTATTTTGTTATAAATTGAAGTCATATTCAGTTACAACCTTTGAATGGAGCCTGTATTAGTCTCACAAAATTCACTATGCTTATATTTATAAAATTGTTCGGCTTGTCAGACAAGATCAAACACTTTCAGTACCGTGGTCTTACTGCAAATGCATCGTAACAAGTTTCATTTCAGTTTGCAGTAAAACATTTCATTTGTAAAGGAAAAAACTCAAACCTGATAAAGGATTCCTTCCACAAATTTTGAGTGTTTTGAATATTACTAGTGGCATATATTATAGAAATCTATATTGTAGAAACAGCAGTTGAGTAGCAGACAGTCTGAGATGGCCTTACTGTTTTGAAATTCTGTATTAATCCCATATGGTAGTTCAAGGCCAAAGTAAATGCAGCAGAAGTCAAAGTTAACTCTGCGTTTCAACAGAGGTGTGGCCTGCCACATAGCACATTCTTTCCTACCCTCTATTAACTTTTGCTTCTGCAAAAGGGAGAGACCTATGATGATCACTAACAGAGCATGAATTGACAACTATCACAGATTATCAGATCAGTCTCCACCCTCACCCAGTAAGTCTAGACTTCATCTTCAAATATCTGGTAAATAATGCTTCCAAGGACACTCATTCACAGGGAGAAATATATGAAGTACATCTACAAAATTTATTAAAGGGCATGAACTTTGTATCAAAGCAACTTAGTGTTCTAATGCAATATTCCTCATGGTCAGAATCTTCCATAAAAAGCATATAGTGCATGCATGGGTGGACACACTCTTCAAATATCTGACTGGTAATTGTGGGTCTTGTTTATAATTTCTGAAGCTTGTGTTAACTAATACAGTTTTATAGCCTTATATTTGTGGAAGAAAAAGAGCACACTGTGGCTTTCAGAATGCTCAATATGATCACTTTCAAAAGAACATGAAAAAGCTTTGTTTTATTTTTAAAGAACTTCTACAGATACTGCAAATTGGTGTGAAACAAAAAAATAATTGTTCCTTTATTTTAGCTATCTCTAATTGATTTAACATTTTCCTGTAAGCATAAGGGACTTTGTGATATCATCTTTGGCTCAAATTTTCATAATATGTTTTAAAAAAATCAAATGCCAGTTGTACAAGTTCTGCAAAATACTGTGTGCAGATCATCTGTCTAGTACAGCTCAGAAAGACAAAGTTTAATGTTTAAATAGTAAGGCAAAGTTTGCTGTGCTTTCCTGTTTGCTGCATGTTAATAATGTATTTGTATTCATACAGAAAAAGCTTGATCGTGCATCCTCCTGCTCATGATATTATTTCCAACTCCCATCGTCTTCTAAAGCTTAACTTCAGAACTATTTGTGTAAACATGTAAAGACCACAAGACTGGACCAATGTTGGCCCAGTTCTGTAGTCCTTGTTCGCATTGAATAGCACTTATATGAACAGTCCCATTGATGCTAATGGGATTGTTACCAGTAACAAATACCATTCCTAGTAGCAAGTGTCTGACACTTAAATTGAACACAGTGTGAGGGGTTTTTTTATTTCTGTGAAACAGAGCTGCATAATTATGTACTTTTAGCATAGTGAAATCACAATATTCTATAGGTATTTAAAACTTAACTCTTGTATGGAACCAGTGGCCTGTAGCTGTTCTTTAGTCCCCAGTACAATGTCTAGAATGGTTGAGTCCTCTCACTAATCATCAGAGCTCTATTAGAGAGACTCTAGAGTATGTGGGGGTGGGAATTCCCTGTGTGCTGCTAGCCTAGAATCAAGCTTCAATAGTGATTTACAGGTACCTCAGTCCCCTTGCTCTGGTCTGTGCCTCTGTGTGCTCTGCCTCTTGAAACACAGCAGGTGCATCTACATGTGAACTTAATCTGCCCGAATTGTCTGCACATTAAATTGCGCCCAGGCATGTGTGTCTGAATGTGCACCTGCATTGGGAGCAGTTAGGTCCAGGGCTGCTCCTGCCCTGCTCTGCCCCCTGCAGCAGCCAGGGGGAGCTCCAGGCTCCCCCAGGTGCCAGTCCTAGTCTGGTAGGGGGCATTGGGGGCAGCCTTGAGCCGGCAGAGGGCATGGGGTGAGGAAGTCAGGCCCTAGCTGTGGTGGGGAGGGGAGGGAGCCTGGGGACAGCTCCACCCCTGCTCCCTGGAACAACTCCGAGCTGCGCGGAGCTTGGAGCTCCCTGGGGTGGGCAGGAAACTGGGGACAATTGGAGCGTGAACTAAAGCCCATGCCCCTCTTCTCCCAGGTAAGTGCCCCTTCATAATCACCTCCTTCACTTTGTATGCTATCCAGTCTACCAGATGTGCTTTGAAAATGTATATCGCCTTGCACTTTAAAGCTGGAGGAATATGTAGTTTGCAAACCCTCATGCAGCTTAGGTATAATTTATGGGCCTTGTTACTGAACACTATTAAAGCTGAGTCACTTTGAGATGTGGCCAGAACTATAACTTGGGGTGCCTATGGACTTCAGGTGCCTCTAACAATAAGGTAGCTGCTGAGCAGGGTTTTGTACTGTGGACCTGATCCTGCCTGCCTGGAATTTTATACAGCCTGCAGTGGGTTCCTCAGCCCCATTTGACTCAGGCATGAGGGGCAGCCCAGGCCATGGCATATGCCACTGCCCAAGCGCAGAGCAGGGCTGGGCCAGCATGGTGGCTGGACTCTGCTTCCTGGCAAACCTGGGGCAGCAGCTCCTCCTGTCTGCCACTGTCAATGTCAGTGCTGCTAGAATGTGCCACACTGGGCATCCTGGCTCATTCACTCTGCAACTACTACCAGGGGTGCCAGACGGTGGTGGCAGGCAGGGTCTCCATAGAGACCGGCCCGGGACCCGCATGAGCAGGGTGTGCTCAGGCGGATGAGATGGGGCTGCGGGCAGATGGGGAGCAGGGTCTGGGGGTGGGATGGGCAGGTAGGGCTGGAGCCGGAGCTAGGCTTGCAGGCTGGTGACAGCGTGGGGCTGCAGCCGCGGTTGGGGTCAGAGCTGCAATCTGCTGGCCGCATGTCTCTACAACAGGCGCTGGTTCCATGGGCAAGGGTGTCCCAGGAGTAGATCACAGCTCTACCCCAGGTCCCAGCCCTGCACTGTCTCTGTCCCCTGATCCCAGCCACCTGCCTGTGCCACTCCTAAGCACTGCTCCCCACCTGCCCACAGCTCCATCCCATCTTCCCTGCCTATGTAGGTCCTAGGCCAGTCTTCATGGAGACCCCAGTGCGGGGTCTAGATTACTGGGTGGTGACAGCACAGGGCCAGGCCCTGGGGCAGAGCCACTTAGGGAGTTTGGATGAGCTGTGGTGGGCCTGGCTGGGGAGGGGTGCTGACCCAGCCTGCGATAGCTCACCGAAACTCC
>NW_017729024.1:81611434-81625506 GCF_001723915.1 Gavialis gangeticus
CAGGGCCAGGCCCTGGGGCAGAGCCACTTAGGGAGTTTGGATGAGCTGTGGTGGGCCTGGCTGGGGAGGGGTGCTGACCCAGCCTGCGATAGCTCACTGAAACTCCCTAAATGGCCTTCCAAGTCAAGTAATTGCCCATGCTTCCTTTAGATCTAGACCTATTTTAGGCATCTCAGTCCTTTAGTAGATCTAGCCTTAGATTTGGGCTTCTTTGATTGTGACACGATTAATAGCTTGCACTTTTTGAGTACCTTACACCTTTGAAATATTAAGTAAGCTTCAAATTACCTTCTAACTCAGTGAGGAATATCAGAAATCATTTTACCAGCTAATGATGTGCAGTCTACTTGGGGACAGAATGGGTGTTCTGTTTAGCAAACAGTAATGACTACACAGCAGTATAAGGCTGGAAGTGCAGGTCTGGTCCTCCCCAGTTATGCTGGCTGCCAAAAGCACAAAGGAGCCAAAACAGCAGCTAGGTATCAGCAAGGTGCAAGGGAACTTCTGTAACACAGTCCCTGGGCCAGCAGCAGCAAGAGAGATGATGTAGAAGGCAGACTGCCATGTCTTCACCACCAGAGGATCCTTGGGTCTTGGGGTGATCATCTGGAGCTGGTTATTCCAGTTCCACAGACTGAGCCTGCCAACAGTGAAGCACAAACAGCTGCAGCACGCAGGAGTATCTGGGTCATTTTGTATCCATATAAATACGTAATCTGTAAAATGTGTGTACATGCGTACACTGTGCCTACAGCACGTAGCTTGTAGATTGCTGGGGGAGGCTTCTAAAACATCGTTTCAATTGTTAAAATAGCTATAATTAAAACCATATCCTCACAGGTATATGAAGAAAGTGTATATGTGTGTGTGTGTGTGTGTATATATTGCTACATAAGCTTTTATAATTCTTGTAATTACAGCATATTTATCTCAAGTGTTTCACAAGTATACTTTTGTGTAATACTAGTAGGAGATTAAGTAATAGCTTCTCACTAACACTATTGCTCAAGAACATCAAATGTGATGTCCTGAGATTTGAGGTACCATACATACTTTTGACTGTTTTGCTTCTATGACCTTTTCTCTCTTTTGGAACACAAAGCAAAGATGCATGTGTTTTCCCTAACATGTATGCCAGTAACTACTTGAATCCAGTTTTAATGGGTGTTGCTCGTAATAGAGAGCAGTAATGTATCCAAGCCAACTTGGCCATCTTTATAGTTCATACTGTGCCAGAAACCAGGAACTTCAAAGCTTCTTCCTTTAGAACTCCAAAGGAATACAAGTTTCTGTTTCTTCATATCATCAAACTTAATTATTGGCAATAAACGACTGCTGGCAGGAGCAATGCATCACATGGCTCCATTTCTGTTTTAGAAAAGGTCAGCATATGGCACAAACACTTTGCTGTATTATGCAGCCTTGTACTCTGATCACATAACACATGCTTCAGAAAGCATTATGCAATGTTACACTCACTGATTAATGACTGCTTGCACAAGAAGTTTTTCATTACCCTGAATGCTAGCATCCTGGGAATGATTAACTCTGTGACATAACTCTCATCACATAAATATGGAAGACTCGAATGTAACCTCAAAATAACGTGTTTCAGAAATAACTGAACACTTTATTGCTTAGACCTGTGTACTGTACATAATTAACAACTGCTTTAAAGCTCTGGAGTGGAAGAGAGAAGCCTATTGAGGGGAACTGTGAACAAGATTTATTTTTAAGGGTTAAAGTTTCACCCATGATTAATTTTTGCATACAGCAGTATCTTGTTCATGGTGCTTTTTTCTTTGCTTTCCTGAGAGAATTTTTTCCAGTCTCCTGCAAATGAGCTAAGAAGAGATGGTCTATACAGCCTCTATATAGACTTATGTAATCCCAGGCATAGTATTGCCCCTACATGAGTGTAAACAAGATAAGAATTTGGTCCAGTATGTGCCATGTTTTCATGTATGTACATCTGGGCCTAATTCAACTCTCGTATATACAGTCTCTGGACCTAAATTATGGAACTCTGATGCCAACTCATTGGCTAAACAATCCTACATAAGACTGTGAAATACATGAAAATAAAATACATGAAAATAAAAGGATAATTTGAATAGAATAACATAAATGTATATAAAGGGCTGAAATATCCTGAAATATGTGTTGAGTCTAGACAATAAACTAGACCTTACTCAGTTTTAATTCAGGCAGATATCCAGCAGGCAGGCTGGATACAAGCTAAGATTCAAGAGTTTGTCCACACATCAATTGATTCTCCCAAATATTAAAGCCAAACTCTCTTATTCTTGAAACCTCCAAAGCTAAAACTGAGCATAGGTTTTGGGGGAATAAATCTCCATAATTTGTCAGCTACCTCTTCTACTCATCTTGTCTCTCTCTACTAGTATGTTATTCTAAGTAGCTAAACAACTAAACAGTCAGGAAACTACATTCTAATTCATTAATGGCAGTACAAATCAGGTCTGTTAACACTATGTTTTCTTCCTGTTTTCATTATTTCTTTACCTAGAAGCAAAAGTATAACTCTTGAATGGCATGACATTCCTTTGCTTTTTGCTCAATCATTGTGTGTACAAATATCACAGCTTCTTGGATATGAAGGACAGTAGATGCTACTGCGATCATTCTCGTAAAGTGCAAAAGAATAACTGTAAAAATAAATATTCTTTACACCATTCATATCTCTCCCAGAACTTGAAGGTTTACCCAGAGTGGCTTGTTTTCTACACTCACTATTGATTGCTGCAGATTTCCGATTTTTCAACCACCTTTGTTAAAGAAAAAGTTGTTTGGTATGTTTGGAAGTTCATTCCACAAAAATCAGCTTTCACTCTGAATATCTTGAGAGCACATTTTTTTCCATTACAAAAGAGGCCATTTTACATTAACATCTATTTATTTATGTATTCATATTAAATGCCAGCCTGAAAAATGTCAGCCTGCTCTTGCAACTCTCACTTCTGTTTTATAATCCTTACATGGTCCAATTAAATTAAAATCAGGCTACTTGAATGAGTAAAGGCTTTGCACTGACAGGTGGTTTAGGAATGCTACCATATTACTCCATTCTTTAGAATATTATCTGCACTGAAAGCAAATAAAGAAGGTAAACATCGACTTTTTCTGTGCTCTCTTTAATTGGTGCCTGTTCCTGCATTCCAACTCCTACAAGCAGCAGCAAATGCTAAAGGAAGCAGACTCTGACTAAGCATCAGCTACCAGCATGGCCTCATTACAGCTAAGGGCCCTTATTCTCCCTAAGCCTACGTGCGGAGCCAGCTAGTCTTTCAGCTGTGATGACGAAATGCCATGCATTTCTTCCTGGAATAGTACGCAGATAAGAGGCCACTTGTTATGCTGAGGTTTCAGATGAACTCCACTAAGGCTTTCAAAACACGATGTCACAATTATATCAGGTTTCTTTAGCAACCAATTCATTTCAGACACTTTTAAGATAAAAAGGGAAGAGATGTTAGTTTATTTTCCCTTGTGGTTTCGCTGTTTAAACCTTTACAGGATATGATTGAGAGTTCAGCTAATACACACCGTAAATGTATTAATTTAAATATATGTATTAGCAGGTCAAAACACATATGTTCACCCATGAAGTCCCTCTTATTTATAGCCCATTATATATACTGCTCGAGTGGCTCTTGGCTGTGGTGATGTGTTGCAAAGGTCCAATTGTGGAAGGTGCTGTGTGTACAGCTCTTGACTTCAACAGGAGTTGAGGCATTCAGCCCCTTGAAAAACAGACCTGGTGACCTAATGTTGCATCTACTTCAGACAGTAAACTACCTGTGCCTGTGCAGACCCCAAGTGGGTTGAAGGGATCTTCATTAGGGTTTAAGCCAGGGATTCTCAACCAGGGTGCATTGAGATCCTTTCAGAGTTGCCACAGGTTGCCTCAATGTTAGAACTGTTAAGTGTGCCAACGTGATTCACAATGTAAACCCAGAGATTTTAAATAGGGGTCCATAGTGTTAAAACATTCCTGACCTTCTGCGGTCTTTCTGAATTCTTTACAGAAAAAGAATCTATTATTTTTCTGTAGTCAAAAAAAAAAAAAAATGGAAGCTAAGAGATGGCCTATTCTGAGAGCTGTCCAAGGCGGGATGCCATGAGCCTAAGGAGGTTGAGAACAACTGGTGTAAGAGGTTTGCTAGTGAGGATCAAATTGCAAAATTGTGCCTAACTAAGTAATCCCATGTATTAATTAACAGGAGCAGCTTTGGTAGCATCACATTTAAGTTGCAGAAAAATAATTTAGAATAAGAAAAGAAGAATACATGGAATATTGATGTTTGAAAGAAAAAATGCAATTAGCAGCAATCATTTACCTTATTTGTGGGGGGAAATGGAATTTGCTAACTGTAATAACTTGTATAGAATCATAGAAAATGAGGGTTGGAAGGGACCTCAGGAGGTCATCTAGTGTCCTCGCTCAGAACAGGACCATCCCTAACTATCTCTTCCCAGCCAAGGCTTTGTCTATAGCTGGGTCTTAAAAACCGCCACAGATGGAGATTCCTCAATCTTTCTGGGTAGCCTGTTCCAACACTTTACTACCCTCCTAGTGAGAGTTTTTCCTAATATCTAACCTCAACTTCCGTTGCTGCAACTTGAGACCATGCTATGTCTAGCACGGGTTGGTTACTTGACCTATTTATTTATTTATCTATCCATTCCACTCTGTTGTTTTTGCTTACACCTTTAATTTGTAATATGCTATGAGTTTTGCCACATTCATTAATGTTGAAATTAAGCCAATTGCTGCCTACCCATCTCAGGTGCATCTACAAGAGAGACTGCTGTGCATTAAACTAACCTAATGTGCAGTGAAGCATAGGCATCTACAGCTGTGTGGGATTTACTGCACAGTAAATTAGGCTAATGCATTGGCGATGTGTAGGGGGTGCATGCAAGTGCACATACACCTCCTGAGCTTGATGGTGCACCCCCTGCGAAAAGCACTGTCAATGCTGACGGTTGCACCTGTAGGTGGCCGCCACTCCCCACCCCATCCCCTCACTGCTGACACCGCCAGTGGCATCCGCAGTGGTCCCTGATCCCCACTGGCCACTGCTGATGCTGCTGGTGGCATCTGTGGGTGGTCGCTGACCATTGGTTAGTGCTTGCCAACCCCCCCTCCCCTCCCAGCACCGACACTGCTGCGGCTGCTTGTGGGATCTTGCTGCCACACCGCCAACACCACCACCAACACCTGCAGGTGGTCACTGTGCCACCAGCCTCCAGCGACACATGTCGTTCATGGGCTACTGTACTGTTTGCTAGTACCAACAAATTCAGGTACTGCATTAACAGCACATCAGCTACTACTAAGTAGTGCTTGTGTAGATGCTGGCCGGGATCAAATTGCTTCCAGTCAGCCTAGCCAGCAGGGAGAACTATCCTAGCTTGGCAAGATGCTGTCTGCCAGTCATGTGGGGATCAGTGTCCCCTCCCAGCAGGGACGGCTCTCCTGACCAGGTGGGGACCAGGACTGCCCCCCATGCCCCCTGCCAGCACTGGGGCTGGCACCTGGGAGAGCCTGGAGCTTCCCTGGGCTACTGCAGGGGGGGTAGAGCAGGGCAGGAGTAGCCCTGGACTGAGCTGCTCCTGGTAGGCTCAGTTTTCTCCCAATGCATGTAAACGTGCACTCTGGAGTGCTTTAATAAGCCTGAATTTTCTTCAAAAATTCAAGTGCATTAATTACATGGGTAGACATGTCCCTTGCAGGTCAATTTGATACCTTAACCCAAGAGTTTTCAACCTTTTTTAATAAGTGTACCTCTTCTGGTGGTGGTGGCCGGATGTGGGGGAGGGGGTGCTCACACACAGTGGCCACCGCAGCCACCACCGCCACCCACCACCCTGCACTGCTGTTGCCACCCACCATCACCACACCCCACTTTCCCATGGCTGATCTCACATTCAGCTTCACAGGCTGCTGATGGGCCTTGTGCCCAGCTAATTGCATGCTGCCCATCAGCAGCCCACAGAGCTGCTGCTCAGATGGCACCTGTGTGGCCTGCAGAGGGGTGCGACTGCCGCCACTCTGGCACCACCTATCCACATGTATCCCCATCACCTTTCCAAGTATCCCTAGGAGTATGCATACCCCCAGTTGACAACCCCTGCCTTAACCCATGGTGTTAATAGAACAGAGCGTCTCTTGTGCAGGTCTTCTGAACTGGAATGTATTTCAACCTAAATAAGTATTTAAATAGGCAAAGAAAAAATCAGAAATTCTCTTAAATTACTAATACCTTATGACATGAGCACATTTCAAATTAGGAAATCAGTCTGATTCACTTTGAAGCCAATTGGGCTCCCCCCATTTACATAATAGGAGTTGGATCAGGCTTTAAATCTCTATTTTTATGCCAGCAATGCATTCCTAATACATGGGTAATTATGAGTGAGGTCACTCAGGATCTTGACTGTATAAGGTCAAATTCTTCTTTTTGAAATCCTTACTGAACTAAGGGATAAAACTAGCCCTCTTCCAAAAGTCCCAAAGAAAGCTCTACAAACCAGTGAGGTCCAACATTTATGTTTTAATTTTAATTTGATTATATTTTATATATTACCTCAAGGTGCTAACCAACCACTGACCAAGCAAGTTTAGGAAGAAATGTTGCCTATAAACAAATTATTCCATAATTGTTTTTATAGGTTTTCTTGCACTTTAATCACAAGAATGAGGTATTTACCAGTATTAAACAGGATACCAGACTAAACAGATCAGCAGAGCCAGACTTCTTCATTGGCTTATGCCAGTCCTTTGTGCAGGAATGTGAAGTTCAGCTTAAATGATGAGGGGTTATACTTACCTAAAGAGTTAAATAGAATTATCTTTTGCAAAAAATAGTATGATTCATTGCATATCAATACTGTACCAGCCATGAAAAAGTCTTGAAAGCAAGGTCCATATTTAGATAGCCATTATTTTAGCCTTCATTTTGGAAATGTTGCCTATACTCAGCTGTTATTAGTGTGTTAAAAAGCAGCTAGATAACTAGAGTTTCTTTCTCCTAAAGTTCCTGTATATTAAAAATCTGGTGCTCCTAAATTACCCTTTAAATTGTTTGAACAGCACAGTGTGGGTTAGTGATGCTTCTAAGCTTTAATGGCACTAATTTTAAAAAGTAATTGAAAAATTGGAAAAGTAAATTTGTGTTTTGATGAAGTATAGTAGGAAAAAAAAAAGGCTTATGATCATTTTAACTTTTCCTGAAAGGGGAAAAGGGCCTATAGATGGTTCTTCCCCTTGAATGTGCTTAAAAATATAATACTTACCGATTCCAGCTCCCTCAATTTCACTCATGCCCCAGAACCAGAAATCAAGGGTGGATCATACAGTGTGTCCACACAAGTGATGCCCAAACTTTTTTCTTGCTGGGCCAGGTGAGCAGTACTCAGTCTGTCAGTACAGGCTGGATCTGCCTGGTAGTCCCAATCCTGTGCCCAGGGCAGCTGCGGCAGGACTCCATTCAACCACATGTGCCCAGCACTGATCCAACTGCATGGGAGGGAGGGGCATGACCAAGCCTCACAAAGTCGGCTCCACAGTGGGGAAGGGGCATGGCATGGCCCCAAGCAGGCCCTGCAGGGGAGAGGAGAGTGACCCAGACCTGACCCAGCCCCGTCAAGAGGAGGGGGGTGTGTTCCCACCTTGCTTTGAATATCTGTTCATGCACTGCCCTGGAATGTGTGCCTGGTGGTGGATGCAGGGCAGCCTCAAGCAACCTCTGACAGGAGCCCCAATCATCTGAGGGAAGGCTCCAGAACTTGCCTGCCATGACTTTGAGTGTTTCTTCAGTGGTAGGGTCTCCCGTTGGTCATCTGCCGAGGGTGGTTGTTCCACCTGATGGATATTTGTGGGGCTCCACCTCCCCTACACCCCTTCCATATGCCAGCCTCCAATGGGCAGCGTGATCTTGGTGCAGTTGGCCCTCCGATCTTGATGACTCCCACCCATCACTCTACCAAGGATATCGGTTCCACTCCTAGTCTTCCTAATGGACCCTGGGTCTGGTTGATGTTCCCCTCTCCTGTGGGTCTCCCCTGCTTTCTGCCAGTCTATCATCTCTAGTAGATTGTCCCCTGATGTGTAATCGCTGCCTGGACCTTTCAACAAGTTGCAAACAAGTAAGATAAAACAACAAAACAAAACTGAAAACAACTGAGAAATGGGCACAGGTCAGAAGGAAACAAAAGAGAGGACACCAGGGAGAGAGAGAGAAAAAGAAAGGGAAAAAGGAAAAGGCAGGTATGCAAAGAAAAGCAATATTAGGCTGAACTTCCTTATCACTCTGGCTGTGCCCTAGAGCTTGTGCTCTGCAGCATCCCCTGACACTGATCCGCTCTCTGCCAGGTGACAGCTTCTCATACCTCCTCTCTTTAGGTCATTTTACTCCCCACAATGCCGGCGTCTGCTGTGGGGGTGTCTATTGTTCCTGGGGCTGTTCCCCACCCTTCTTGGTGCAGGGTCTCTCCCCTCACGCCGGTGCTTCATGTGACTGGCATGGGGCTTTTCAGTAGCTGTTGCTCCCTAGGCAATCCTGCCTGCTCGGAGTTATTTTCGTCTTGCTGCCGCCAGGGAGGAGAGCATCCACAGCCCCTGCTGCCTCTCCCGCTCTCCCTTCCTTCCAGCTGGTGCCGGTTTTTATCTTGGCCGGTGATCACCTATGATGTCACCTGTCGTTCCCATCTGTATATAGGCACGGCTGATAAACCATGCAGGTCCTCCTTGTCGGCCGCATTCGTCTGGTGTCTGGAGCCCTAAGGTATGTAAGTTTTCTTTATATTCGGGGTTTTTCCTCTGGGAGTGTGTAGCCTCTGTGCTTGCACCCCTGGGACAGGGGGAAAGGGGCATGTCCCAGCCCCATTTGGCCTTGTGGCAGGGGAGGGGGCATAGTGGGGCTTGGGGATTTGGAAATGGGGGAGAACATCAGTATTGCCACTACTCCCCTGCCACTACATTTCTTGACCTGTCGGGAGTCCCATGGGCCAGATGTCATGGCTCTGCAGGCCAGAGGTTGATGCAACTGCAGTGTGTGTAGATGTACCCAAGATATCTGAACTAAGCAGATTAAGCTAATGTTGGCTGAGAACTTGCAAAAACTGGCCTTCAGCCTCCAAGTTAGTATCCAGGGTTGGACCTGTAGAAGTTGTGCATGTTGTCACATTTTGCCTGCTATTGGTACCCAAGCTAGCTGGATTAAAGCTATGTCAGATAGCTTAATTTCCCAGTTGCAGTATAGATATGATAGATGTTTTAAAAAATGATTATCAGCACCACTTCTCACCTTTGTAATTTATCCCTGCCTCTACCAACATCAGAGGGAGGAGAGAGAGAGAAGCTGCTTTGTACCTTAAAGATCAACAGCTTCAGGCTATTTGAACTTATCAAAATATTAACAACAGCTTTTGCTAGTGAGACAACCTCAGCTGAACCATAAACAACTTATCTGATGCTGATTAATTAATAGCTGCTTGTTAGAGTTAGATAAACACTGCTTATAGAAATACTTAATTGGGACTTTTAGACTTGCTGCAGGGAGTATCAGAGTTCTTTTTTATGCCTACCATCAATTCCTCTGAGAATTATTTCATTCCTAGAAGCAGATGGTGATTTTTAAACCCACTGCTATTTTGGTGTACTTATTTAAGAAAAAACCCCTAAAAATAGACCCAAGTTACCATACCCAGCAAAAATATGTTGTCAGCTCTTTACTCTGCTGGGCTGAAAACAAATCTGTCAGCAATTTCTTCAGGTTAAAGTGTCTGTACACTTGTGCTTTTTTTAAAGAAAGCTTTTTAAGTGCTTTTGTAACAGAGTCCATTTAAAGCTCTAAGTATCAACAAATTACCATCTGTTGTTGTAAAGACACTTTATCAAATTGATGAGACCTGCACTTCGCTTAATGTTGTGGAGCAACTGCATGAATTAGCCTTTAAAGTCTGAATGAGTCTGAAATCAACATCTTCATCTCTGTTGGAACAGACATTAAAACACGCCCAGTTTTGTGTAATTATGAAAACTAAAATGGGAGTGAGAGTTATGCATGTGGAAAAAGTACTCGTAATGCATCTTAGTGAAATAGGGCTCTTATGTCTGCTTTAAAATGATTTGTTGGAGAATAAATCTTTTTTCATGAAGAAGCTACCAGATGACAGAGGAATAAGGTACTTGATTCCTTGTGCTTACAGCTAGTTTACTTAATGAATAAGAAAACTTAAAAAATTAAAAAGTACCAACAGATCAACTGTGTAGAAAATGTTACCTCACTTTCTAATGGGTGTCACTCTGGGCAGAGGAACCAAATGTCAATGTTTCATTTAAAAGAAATTACTGTGTTTACTCAAATAAAAGATGAGGTTTTTTTCCTCAATCAGCCTGGGGGGAAAAGCCACCTGTCTTGCATACAAAGAAACCATGTTAAATGCACTGTCTATCATTAAACTATTGCCAAAAGTAGCATATGCTCAGTAATGGAAACCAATGATGTAGTTGATTAAATGCAGCCAATACTAAGCATGACTATAAAGTACATGGTCAATATTGGACAAACATGCTGATGGGAACCTTGGTTTTGAGGAGGGGGGGGTTGGCCTTTAAAAAAGGTGAATATTCCCTCTACAGGGAACTGACACTGGGCCTAGAGGTACTGCAATACCAAGCTAGTACAGGGAGCATTAGAGCCATCTTCCCTTTAGTACCAAAAAAAGTTTGATCTTAGCCTAAAGGTCAAGATGCTGATAGGACCCTGCAACAAGGATAGATTAGTGCAGCCCATCTGAATAAGATACAGAATAGTGCCCATTGTATGCAGTCCCCCTCAGCACTGACTCTTTTTTTAAGTCATGGTGAGCCACTACATTGAATGCATTTTACCTTCCTCTTTACTCCCACAGCTGAACTCTGCCTTTGTTTCCCATTTTTAATTATGCCTTTTTTTTCACCAGCCTTAAATGTCTGGCACACATCACCTAATGGAGCCCTAAACAGTTCACCCAGAATCCCTCTGTTGTCCCCTCTCCTACCTTGGCACATATGGTTAGTGTGGCCCTGCCCTCCATAAGGTGCAGTGGGATCAAGTTGTCCTGTGCCTCATTTGCATATAATTTTTTGGAGGATCCCAGTGGCTCAAGCAAGACCCAAGGATCAGTGGATTGAAGATTCCCATGGGAAGTGGAGAATAAATGAGATTCCTGGCCTACATAGATGACCTCAACATCCTGTGCATGGACAAATGGTCAGTAGAAAGAGTACTGCAACACCCCCAAGCATACGGAGTTGTGACTGGGGCCAAACTCAATGTTGGCAAGAGCATCTACTGGGCAATAGCCAAGTTTGGGGAGGCCTATCTACCCTGGGGTTTCCATCTTCTGTGAGGGTGTAAAGATCCTTGGGGTGGTCTTTGACCTGGAGCTGGAAGGACAGAAAATGTGGGGAAAGATTGAAGCCTCAGTCAGGCAAAAACTGGGACTGCGGAACATGTGCTGCCTGTCGATTGTGGGGGAGGTTGTATGGTGTTTGAGGGTGGCATTGCTACCTGTGCTTCTGTACACCACACTGGCCTCCCCTCTCTCAAAGCAAATCATTCATAGAATCCAAAGGACCACATGCATCTTGTGGGGCTCCAGGCTGGAGAAGGTTGCAAGGATGATGCTGTATAAGATTAAATGAACCAGGGGCCAAGGAATGCCAGATCTCTGGCTGTTCCTCTGGACCATGTACACATGCCAGATCTGCAAACTGGCAGCTTAGGCAGACTCCAAAACAGCCTGCTTTGTTAAATATTTTTCAGGACACCTGCTACAATGCTGGGAGGTGTACTCAGCCCACAACATGTGCCTATGGACCTGGAAACTGCCATCGTTCTACAAGGTCCTAGAGCTATTCCAGAACATATATGTGCTAAAGAAAGATGGCACAATGGCCCTCAAAAATCACCATAACATGCAGGAGGTGGTAAAAGCAAGGAACATACTGTTGCCCATGGACATACTCCCTTGTGACAGCTGCAATGTTGTGTGGGAGTGAGTCTTCCGCAAGGACCTACAGAAAGAACAGAGACTTGAACTGGCAAGTAGCCCACCAGGCACTTCCTGTGCTGTTAGTGAAACGTAGAGAGGGGCAGGGAGGCTTGACAACCTGTTCCAGGCAAACCTTCCAATGGAAGTAAAAGACAATCAATCAACCCCTCCTTTGGAACTGCCTGTACCCAAGGGAGGTGTGGAGGAGAGTAATCTTACTCCTCGTGATGGTGACAGGGGTTGAGATCCTGACCAGAGAAGCAGCACTGTTTGGACATCTAACCAAGCAGCAAAGGACCCCAACAACCTACTTTGACAAGTTCATTTCCTGCTTCAGAAATGCCCTGTGGAAGGCCAGGAACCTACTTGAGTACAAGCACTCGAACCTCTCAGTCAAGGACTACATCAAGATGGGACTTAGTGAACTACAGGGGTACTAAAGGAAGATGGTATAAGACAACAGGAAGAAAGCAGCAGAGATAATATGCAAAAGAAGAGACTGGCACAGATTTTTAGGAGTGGGGCCCCCAGAGAAGGTGACGAGGAGAAGGAAGACAATGGTGACAGCGATGAAGAGGGGGTGAGTGACAAGGATAATGAAAGAAGAGAGCAATGAAGATGACATAGACTAAGGACTAGAAGGAAAAACAGGGGTTTTGGAGGGTGGGGGGAGAAGAGTAGAGGGAATGGAGGTTGTCTATGCATGATTGTGATAGGATTGTGATGCCTGCATTCCCTCTCCCCCCCACCCCCACCGAGTGTGGGGGAGATGGAGCAAGCAGGGAGCAGGCGCTAAAAGAGAAATGTGCGCCACCACTGCTGTGCCTGGCAGAGCTCAACACCCCACACAGCCTGTAGCTGGAGTTCCTTATGGCTCCCCTTATGCCTGTCAGCCCAGGGATAGCAATGGGGAGTAGGTTCCTCTTGTTAGCATTTGCTTCCTGCCAGCTTCCCTGTGTCCTCCACCCACCTGGAAGCTCCAGCCATATCTCGTCTGCATCTCCTCTGTGGTCTGCCCTAGGCATGTCACACCTCCTGTTAGGAAATCCTGAATCCACCCATGACACTGAGGGAACTTGCTGGTTCAGAATCATACCTTTATATATTGTTTACCATTTATAAGCTAGTAAGAAGGGAAAAGTTTGATGTGTTAACTTCCTTAAAAGAACCTACATTCCATTCAGTAGCCTTTAAAAAGTGCATATAAAGTACTGTTAGTACCACTGAACAGCGAGTTTTGCAAGGCATGAAATACATGGCTTTGCTTGTTTGCATTGCCCAGCCTGTGCTATCTATGACTATGCCAGGGGCTACCCTCCACACAATAGTACTATTTGGGTGGAGGTTATAGTTTGGAGCAGGAAAAAAATCAGGATTAGAAGCAGAAATTAAGATACACAAGGCCATAGCAGCAGCTTTAGAAATCTTCATAAATAGGATTGTTCTTTTATATATTTGTACAGCTCCTAGCACAATTGTCTTTCTGCATTATAAATGCAGGATCCTGGTTAAGAGTTATTTTTAGATGGGGAGAACAAGTACAAGGGCACCCTAGGACAGAGGTGAGCAATTAGGAAGTACTCCTTTCAGCAAGGGGTTTTGCCATCTTGGAAGCAGAAAAATACCAAATTATATTCTAAAAAGCAAACATCTAAAACATTCATTAATTTCATTTCAAAAAATACTTTTGTCGTGGTTTAATGGGGGGCTGTGGGTGTGTGGGTATGTGGCGTGTAGGGTAGGGTTTGAGTGTGCCTGTGGGGGGTGGATTGGTGTTGGGGATGGGTGTGGGGTGCGAGAGGATGTGGGTGTGTGTATGGATATGTGGGGTGTGGGTGGGTACAGGATTTGTTGGGGGAGGGTGGCTGTGATGTGAGGGGGTGTGGGTATGCGGTCTGTGTGTATGGCAGTGTGAGGTGGGGTGTGGGTGCATGTGTATGGTGGGGTGTGCATGTGGGACTCACTCTATGAACACACATACGGCCCCTCCCTACATACACACA
>NW_017729024.1:81630506-81635505 GCF_001723915.1 Gavialis gangeticus
TGCACCTGGAGGGGTGGGGTGGGGTGGGGTTGGGCTGCTGCCTCCTGTTGACTGCTCCTCTTGGGTCCTACTGCCCTGGCTCCTGTCATCTTTGACAGGCAGGTAGGAGCAAATAAATATTTTCTAAATTTTTACAGGTCCCACGGGCTGGATAAAATGGCTTGGCAGGCTGCATCCAGCTCGCGGGCCATATTTTGCCCAACCCTGCCCTAGGACTTCTACTGCAGTGTTGGTGAAGGAAAAGTAGAATACATAGGGCACCTATACACATGCAGTGAGGATGCTCCAATGTGCTGTGTGTCAGAGCAGACTCGGTTAACTGAGTCTTCTGGAGCTTGGTAATTACTGTGCTCCAGCAGACTCCAGCTTCACATGTATCAACATCCCTGTGCTAAGCATTAGGCCTTAGGCAGACATTGCAGGTTAGCCATACACAGTTCTAGTCTTTGTTGGAATTAAATGAAGAAGAAGATTTTAGGTGAAAAAATGTGTTCTCTGCTTTACAGTTATTTCATTTGAGGCACCTTCATTTGTATACCTTACAGTGAGCTGCCGTTCACTTATGTGAATAGTCTTGTTGAAGCCAAAGGGATTACTTGTATATGCATATATTATTTCACAAATGAGATAATTCAGCCCCACCTCCCTAAAGAAAAAAATAAGGACAAGAATAAATAGTGTTCTCCTCCCTAATTTTATGTTTAAGACCTCAAAAGTAAATGGAGGAGGAAACAGCAAGAAAAGAGAGAAAGATTACACATAGGGGAACTATGCAAAGCTTAATTTTCTGTAATTGACTGCTCCTCATGAAAGGATACAGACAGGCAGTAAGGGGTTAAGTTCCTGTTTGTGTGCGCACGCACATTTTTGACAGCTTCAAGCCTCCAGGATATGATATTTATCTCCAGGTGCATTGTACTCCATATGAACCCCATAGCTTTCATTGCATAACACAACCCAGTTACAAAATGTTACTGTACCAAGATCGTTTACATTATTTCATAATAAAGAAAAGTACTATTACAGAACATTTTCACCCTGAAGGGAAAACTGCTAATTATTGAGAACATTGTGTGTATGCATATGAGCTTCATTGTGTAAAACTGTGGGGCTGGATTAAACAGGATCCTTGGGCCCCGAGGTCAGATGAACTCTCACAGTATGTAGAAGCTAAGTAGAAAGCTTCAACAGACCTGAGTGGTGAGCACTTATTCACCACTTGAGGGGCACTTTAGAGGTATGTATGTCCAGCTTTTGTGTGCGCAAAGGAGAAAGAGCAGTGTGGAAGAGCTTATCATAGCAGGGAGAAGCTAAAGGCCAGATCTAATTAAAGACATAGGTACCTAAAAGTTAGTCCCTTTGACCATCAGTGTTGAACTTTGTGTTAGGTGCCTAGATTCCCTATATATTGTAGTTTTGGTCCCTGCTCTCAAGCGTTTTTCTGTATCTCACCCAATGACTGATAAATGGAAAATGCATAGAGGATCCTGGAAGGAGAGACCAGAATGCAACTGTTCCCAGTTGAGTGACAACCACCAGCCTATGATGTCACACTCTTTTGTATGCACTTTCCTTCTTGCCCAATATATTTTGAATTATTTTCTGAACAGTGACACAGAAGGAGTGGAGATTTTCTCCACTAAGTGAGTTAGAACACTGTCTTGAGCAGGGCTGGACACAGGCATGGGCAAACTGGGCGGCTGCCCGGGCGGCCCAGACAGAAAGGGGGTCTGCAAATAATCATTTTTTTAGTATTATGTTATCTCTGGCAAAGGTGGGCCCAACACTAAAAGTTTGCCCAGGGACTGCCAGGAGTCTAGATATGGTGCTGGTCTTGAGAGAGGTGAGTGATGGAGATTTGAATCCGTGACAACAGGAGAGGAAGGGGTTTCCCCTTAATCTTAGGACAGTCAGGGGCATCTACTGTATTATGTTGCCTTCTTTCCCTGCAAGTAAAATAGTTTCTGTGGTACTACTGGATTTGCTCCAGTACAGTAGGGAAGCATAAACAATGGATTGGTCAAATCAATTTGTCCATTGGGAAAGAATATGGCCTAACTGTGTAAAGACTGGGATTGGCCGTCAGGACTATTGGTTTCAATTTCTGAGCTTTCCATTGAATTACTCTGGGAATTTGTGAGAGTCACTCTGTGCATTGTTCCCCACATGTAAATGAAGATAATGCTCTCCCTCAAAAGAGTAACAAGAGGTGTAATGTTTGTAAAGCTTTTTGTAAGATTACTAAGATTCTGGTGAAAGGCAACGTAGTATATGATTTCTTTTGGCCAGTTCAGTGAAATAGTCCATTTCTACCCTTGTCCACTTTTTTCAACTGTATGTTGTATTGCTATTGTAACATTTTGGAGGATATGCTATCCCTTCTTTTTCTCTCCCCTTTAAATGTTAGGGAAAGGTCTGTTGTCAGGACTCCTTCAGCTGATGACAGAAAAAGGCCTCAGCTTTGATGAGAAACTTGTCTGCAATTTCAGCCAACAACTAGATGGGTTTAGTTTGTGGATGATTGAAGGGAGTTAGAGATGAAACAGCTGAGGGGCTGGTCTCACTTACATAGCATGTGTGACTTGACAGCCATGATTATCCACTCTTCCCTCTTCATTATCTTTTCTTTTAAGAGTTTTCTCTTACAATGCCCTCTAGACCTATTTTCTGGGCTGCAATTTTCGATTATTTCAGTAGTTAAATATACTATTGCTTATTTTATCAACTATTTGCACGATGAGAGTTTTTTGTTACCTTTAAAAAGGAGAATAAAAGGGGTGTTTGCACTAAAAGCTATCACATAATTATGTATATCAGGTCTCAACAGCAACAGTGCGAATGTCTGTATTTATCCCATGAGTATGTAAAGTAGAAAATTGCACAGCCTGCTGTTGTTATCCTGTTCACCAAGTTGTTTTGAATTGCAAAGAATTGGTTGAATCCAAAGATTACAAAATGGGTTGTGTTGTTCACATGCCAGGTTACAGCTGTACATTACTAGATTTTTATTACTGAACTAGGCTGGCTCAGCAAAACTGTAAGCGCTTTCACATATTTGTGGTATGCTAAAATTAACAAATGCCCATTCTTGGGATCCAAGTAAAGCAATCACTGTTCAGGGAAGAGTTTCATTAAACACAGCTCTATTCTCAGTTGTCACCACTGGTCCACTGAACTTACTATGTAGTCTTGCATTCCTCATTACCATTAATCCCTTCCAAGCTTTTGAAAGAAAAAAGGAGCACCCCTTTCTCCTTAGAGCTGAGCCAAAGTCCACTGAAGTCTGCATGCTTGGATCAGGCCCTAACTCTTTCCTTTATACATATTAAAAAACAAATTCACAGTAGACTGATTCAGCTGTTATTTGTTATTTATCTTCTATCAAAGCAAGTCCAGCTTTCCACTGCAGCTCTGCCAGGGTCCCATAATTTTGCTCTGGAAGGGACAACTTGTAGGGTTAGAAGAGTGGGTCATTCCTTACGAGCGTCATACTTTGGCTTGTCTTCAGAAAATGAGTGTCCATAGTAATGGTATTCAATGATGTGCTCACATGTCCTGTATGACTAGGATAAGACCATTAATTCATTTTACATGGGCTACTAAACAGTCATCTTCAGTGGGGTTTTAAAAGAAATCAATTGCATTCTACCCTAACCATCCAGATTGTTTATATATAGAAAAGTGACCATGTCGGTGACATTCAGCTTCAGACAACAGCTGCCTGATAGTCCATAAAACTAGAATGTTCATTAGCTGAACCGGGGTGGGGGGGCAAGCAACAGCCATTTAGGACTTTCATCAGTATGGTTTATTTAAAGAATAATATCACCTGAACAGCATTTGGGCCATCATTTCTGCAGAATATATATACCTGTCCATAGATGTACTGTAAGCAAACAAAAAGGTTTGTGTTCATTATTTCCTTTTTATATTTACCTTTGTTCATGTGTATGATTCCAGGGGCAAAGAACCAGAGGGAGCGGGGGTGCAATGACATGGACACACCCTCCCACTTTTCAGTTGACCATGCCACAGGAACAGTCCCTAAAGCAAGTGAGAATTCCCCAATCTCTTCCCCTCCATGCTCAGTGGCACCTTCCCTCTCCTGTCCTCCATCCACACCTGCCAGTGTCACCAGCTGCCCCAAGGGCAGGGAGGGAGGTCCACAGCCCCTCTTGCCTCCAAGTAAAGTAATTACCAGTGCCAGTGCAGTGTGCAAATGTCTGTCCACGTCTCCATAGCAGACCAATGCCAGATAGGAGCTCCTCCTTCCCCTACATTCCCACACCCATCAAAACTTCCATATGGACAATTTATACAAGTTACACAATGCAAAGTAAATAACAACAGAAAATCCAGGAGCCACATGTTCCTATCACCCTTTCTTCAGGTATGCAATGTCTGGGCCTTCCATATCCTCTTCACTCCCTTCCAATAGATTACAGCCTGTTTTTATTCCCATGCAGGTCCCCCAGGGTGCCAAGCAGCACACTTGTCTTCCAGCTGCTGGCCATCCAACACCCCAGGTGAGTCTTGCCCTGGCCATGTAGTTTTTCAGGGCTCTGCTGGAGCTTGCCACCACCAGTGGGTTTTCTCCAGGTTTCTAAGTTGCAGATGGCCTGTCCTAGGCCAGGCTCATTATTCCCTGCTGGCTGCTGGTCTTTACACCATGGGGGCAGGAGAGGGTGAGCGGGGGGGGGGGGTCTCCCCATTATTGCTTCTGTGGTGATGGCATGGGCTCCCTAAGGGCTGCCATTGAGTGCCCACTCTGAATTGGAGCCTGGGCCTGGTGTCCCATTTGCCCCTCCCTAGTTATGCTACTGGCATGTACATGCAGGCACACACACTGAAGGAAGAACATAACTTTAACCTTTTATTTTCCAGCCACCGAGAAGTAAAACCTTTACATCATAACAGATGTTATGTTGATGGTTGTCATCCACGTGGGGAAGAATGACGTGGCCGGGGCAACCCTGACTGCATTATGAAGGATTTCAAG
>NW_017729024.1:81638484-81640284 GCF_001723915.1 Gavialis gangeticus
GATCTATAAGGTTCCTTCCGACCCTACTTCTATGATTCTATGTTGAGCATCAGTGGAGAATTCAGAAATAAATCATCCAGTGTAACACTGTCATGCTTAACTAATAATTTAATTGCCTTTGGATTTATAAAGGCACTTCAAGTCTGCACCTCAAGTCTGGTGTCAGTAGAGAAGCCAGTTTCTGTCCTTTTTAAAGACAAAGAATAAACACTAACTATAAACTGCAATGGAATATGTGCGTATAGGACATGTCTCTGTGACACACTGAGTTCCTACAGCTTCCCTTGCCTCTCAGTGGGCATGTTTACACGTGCACACTTACTGTGCTGTAACTATGGTGACTTAGGCTGACTTGGGCATTAATTTGCTACCTGTGTGATACAGGTAGTAAATTTAAGCCCAAGTAATTACTGTGCAGTAACACATATGTAGATGCATTACTGCACAGTAACACTGTGTGTGGGGGCTGACTTGGGACAGACTTTACTCCCAAGTCAGTCCACATATAGTGTTACTGCGCTGTAATGCCTGAACGTGTAGATTCTGGCCTAAAAACGGCTTACTGCGCAGTAAGTTACTGAGCAGTAAATGCATGTGTAGACATGCCCAGTGGAGCTTTTAGGTCCTTTTCACTTACCAAAGCCAGATCTTAAAAGTACAGTTAGTAATTTTGGTAGTTGTTAGTAAGTTTAGTTTTTGTTCTGTGAGGTCAACCCAAAGCTGAAATGTCAAATATTTCTGACTCAGCTTTTCCTGTTTACCCTTGGAGTTTTATTTTGAAGGTCAGAATGAAGGAACTTTTCTTGTCAGATATTCCACCAAATGAGAATCCTCCAGTAGGAAGCTGAAAATATTGAAACAATATTATTTGAACACAGTTTACTAAGCACTCATGCTCACGAAGACAAATTCCTTGTCTAAAAAATCTTATTTTAGCCCAAGAATTAGTTAAATCCAAAGGTTCCAACCATGCAAAGGCTTGCATATATGTTCAGTTTTGTATCACTTCATTGACATTATTTACAGGTACAGATATCAGTCTTTGCAGAACTGAGATCTACGAAATACTTTTTACATGGCCTGCTCCCTTTACAGCTGTTTGCAAAATATTTGTGAAAGAAGAAATGGTCCCTGAATTGTAGCAAATGATTTCTGTGCTCAGGTCTGGGAAAGCAGTCATGCCATCAGGCTACTGACACACTCTAACCTGCATTTTAAAGTTGGTAAACTGATGAGAGTATAAGCTTCAAGACTGATAATCAGTGGACTCTCTGAATATTAATTTTGATTTGATTCTCCTGTTACTGACAGGGAGTGAGTTCTTAGTTTTTGCAATACATAACTTGAACCATGATGCTCAAAAATCACTGCTTTTAGTCAAATGAAAAAATGGTGATTTGCCACAACGCAATAAATGCTGCTTTGCTAAAGATAACTTAAAACCATTGAGCTGTGGCTTCTGGCCTTGGTGTCTCGGCTTTTATTTCCTTTAAATAGATTCAGCGTAGCTTTCTGTGTGTTTGTCATGTTGAATGAATAACAGACAGTGGGCATGGTACCAGAACTAATGTCTGTCTATTACATAAAATAGAACAGGCAGCCTTTGAATTAAAGGACTAGAATTCCATCAAGGGGTTCTCCTGTGTCTAAAAAACTGGGAGAGCAAGGCACGTAAGTATATTAGAATACTGAGAGGGAGCTGTAGCTAGTAACTCAAAATGGGCCTAGTTGGTTTTTAATAATCAGAGGGCTGTGACTTTGGATGGGGGCCTCTTCTCTTGAATTTCCTGCTCCCTTCCT
>NW_017729024.1:81645284-81669251 GCF_001723915.1 Gavialis gangeticus
CTAGTAACTCAAAATGGGCCTAGTTGGTTTTTAATAATCAGAGGGCTGTGACTTTGGATGGGGGCCTCTTCTCTTGAATTTCCTGCTCCCTTCCTGAGCCTACAAACTTCACTTCATAAATCTACTGGATACAAAAAATCATGGAATAAATATAGACATTGAATTTATGGCACATTATAACCTGTCTGCCATCAGATAACCCCAGGTAACCTGTCTGCATTTTACCAGCTAAATTCTATCACCATTTCTACATTACTCCTTTCCCCCCACCTGTCTCACACCTAATGTCTCCCATTTCCTCAAGGTGTTTGTACCCAATAGCTTGCAAAGACCAATTTTTCCAGCTATTTAGTTGGTCTAATAAAAGATATCACATCTACCTAAAGAACCTTGTCTGCCTATGTCCTTAAGCCAACACAGCTACAACCAACAACGCCTTGCTCCCCGCCTTAAACTTTCAGGTTTTTTCATGCTCCCTACTCTACCCTTTCTCTTAATATTTCTGTCTACCTTTTTCTATTGCTGCTCCGTGCTTCCATGGCTTTTATTTATTACATCATGGTAAGCAAGCACTGGAGGAGCTTAATGTACTGCTCTGATGTTCTTACTTTGGCCATTTGCTCAATGCCATTCCAACAGCATTGCCTGTCTTGTGCATGTTGACCAGTACTTCACTCTTTGAGAAGTCCTGTTGATGTACCTTTGGTGAACTGACTCATAAATGACTAATCAGTAAGGCTACTGATGGAGGAAGGTACTGCTCAGTGGGCGCATCTACATGTGTGCTTTAATGGGTAGTCTATTTTACTGTGCATTAAAGCATCACATCAAAGACTGTGCTAATATGCTAATGCACAGTAAAAATAGGCTATTGAGCATTAATAAAAATAGGCTAGTGCCTCACTGAAAAAAGCACACACTTTCACTAGTATGCATTAGGACAGCCTAATGCGCATTTATTTAGTACCTCACATTGGGTACCTGTACACAAACACAGAGGCTGCTCCAACATGCTGTAATTAGTCAGAGCAGACTCGATTAATTGATTCTGCTGGAGTGCAGTAATTACTGTGCTACAGCAGTGGTGAGGGTGCTTGAATGAAAGCTTGTCAAACAAGATTTAGTTCAAGTGCCCCTATCACCATTCTTAAGCACAGGGATGTTGATACATGAGATGCTCCAGCACTTTAATTAGAGGGGCTCTTGGAACTGCTTTAATTAAAGCGCCTTCCAACCTATCCCCAGAGCACTTGTAAAAGTGGTACTGAAGCGGTACTAAATTTAATGCCCATTAGCAAAAGTGCATTAATAAACATGTAGACACGCCCAGTGTGATTAAAGGATAGCAGGTTGATTGTATCTTGCAGTTCTCTAGTCTGATGTTATCCTATAGTATGAGAGAGAGGTTTAATAAATTGCCATCATGATGGTAAAGAATGGGCTGTACTTTCTTAAAACTTATTTTTTAATTAGTGTAGATTATACTTCTGATAACTTGTTGGATGCCCCCTTTGTTTAATGAGTTTATAAAGTTAAGATTTAACCTCATTACATTTTGTCACGTAAGTACTATAAAGGACTGAATCCTTCTCAAATGTGTTTGTTAATTATAACGCAAAAACATTTCAGCTGTAGTATAAGAAATAAAGCTATAGGATATTAACTGTCATCTTAAAGCTGTAGGTAGAACGAGGTAGAAATGCCATGAGATGAAAATTAAACCTAAATAATTTTCTAAATTTCTGTTATTACAGTTACCTGCAGTAGCCAAGAAACAGTTTCTCTTTATTTTTAGTTTCTTTCTAACCTGCCCCTGATAGCCACTGTAGGTGTAATATTTCAGTGCCTATATCTACATTCTCTGAAAATACATCATCAACTGTTGATCCGACTATTTGCAAAGCTGCTTTGTTTGAAGTGAGCTCCAATTCTGGCAGGCCTGATGTTTTGATAGATTCTTAAATACTATGATAAATGTTAGGGTTTACTAAGTTCCAACTTTCTATTTTAAGTAGTAAACACTGCACCAGATGTGGGTATGAAGGACACGGTAAAATCAGAGTGAGTACTGCTTTTATTAAACATTTTTAGCTTCCAGTACTGAGAATTTCAACTCATTGTTTAGGTTTAAAAAAAAAAAACTGCTGAGAAAAACAGGCTTACGCAACTTCGTTTGCATAAGGACAGTGAGTCATCCACATCTCGCCTTTGTGTTACTTCACTTTATATAACCTTTCTTTGGTTAAAAAAGTACCACTGTGAACACTAGAAGTGGATTTGACTGATCAAACAAAGAATAAGAAAGATAGCCACTAGGCAGATAGCCAGGACCCAAGCCAGCTAGATCCCAGGTACAGGTCAACAGGCCAGCTATGAAGTTTGTTCATTCTTCTCGGGGGTCCAGTCTTACAAGCCTTAAATGGGCAAAACTCTCTTTGAAATTATATATGTAAGGGGAAAGACCTAATCTGTTCCCTAACAGGCACAGCACTGGGCAACCGTTGCAACGTTCTAGTAATAAAGGAAAAAAAAATTCTACCCAACCACTTTTATTTTGCACACATTCTGGGACAGCCTCAGTTGAAAGGCTTTTGAATACACAACCCATGTTGGAAATGCAAGTGTATTGGCAATCTGAAGGTCTCTGCCACTCTGTGGTCTCTAGATTGTTGCACATTGAGTAATCACAACTCACTGCATTGCTTCAGGCTTGAAACAAGGACTTGGTGGACTTATCATGAGCCTCAAAATGGTTTGGATTTGGTGACTGCTGTTCTGATTATGCCATTGCTGATGGAGACTTACCACCTCTTTAACCCTGAGAAGCCTAAAAGTAGAGGAGTGTTGAGAATGTCACACAGATGCTGATTGTGCTGTAGGGATGCATCCAGACGAGTGCAGTCATGTGGTATGTGGTGCTGCAAACACATTTGCATGATGGCCTCTGGGAGGCCCTCAGGATCCCAGGTAAGGCTGCTGGGACTAGCAGCATTGCTGGCCTCAGCCTCCCCTGTATCACCCAGGGCAACTTGTTGAGTGCCAAAGCGCATGTGGCATGGGCATTCCCCACAAGACAAGAAGGTGCCCCGCCACTACGTGTCCCCAGGGAACCAAATGTCCATGCATATCTAGACGCTCCCTAGATGTTCTGTGGCCAAACAGAGATCTTTGCCCTTAGCAAAACCCATCTGGCAGCTCTTAGCAATGCTTCATTCATGTAACAAAAAGAAGCAAAAACCATAATTACTAACATAGTGGCTGATATTGTATCCATCAAATAAAATGTAAAAAGCATGACTATAGCAACTTAAGCAGACTACATCCCACGTGACTTTTCTTGCCCTTCCTATGCTGTCATTGTCCTCCCCGGTTAGTAACCCAAGTCAAAAAGCTAGGATGAACAGATGTTTCTAGTATCAGGTCCTATGTAAAGTATATTATTCTCAGATTCTTGCACACTGCAAGAAGGCGTGTGTTTCTGAGAGTTTATTAACTGTGGTTGTATGGACACTAGTTGAAATAACATGACTTTTAAAACAATGGCAGCTGCTCGGGCCCTGTTCACAGTAAAGGTCGCACAGTTGTTACACAGATAGGGATAGTGAGAATTTCTAGGAAACACGTCTAGGCTAGATAAGGACATCATCAAGGTCACATGGCTGTGTTTCTGCACCTGGACTGGCTGGTATAAATGTTGTGAGGGGATAAAAATAAGGACCAGTGAATGCACTTTTTTGTTCACAAACAGTTTTGTTTGTTTAGGGATAAGGCTGTTTGTACAATGAAAAGTCCTTTCTATATATTTGCAAGAGCAGCAACCATCTGATGAAGAACAAATAAGAGGCACCAACATGGCTAATCTAAGCAACAATGGGTTAAACTGAATGAATGTTAATGAGGTCTGATGTGTGGTAAGAGGCCTTCCCTACTTGCATCATATCACAAATTTCTATTCAGCCTGACCTTGGATTTCATTAGGCTCAGATAGCAAGAGCTAGCTGTAGTTGGAGTATAGGTTTTAATTGTTTTTACTCGTAGGTATGACAGAGTTGCAATGAAACCTTCAAAAAAGCAGCAGTTTTCCCTAGTCATATGCGTAGCAGCACACCTGACTTCCCCGAAGGCCAGTCAACCTTCCAAATTCAGCAGCATTTGCAGGATTGTAAATTGGCTTAGCACATTACTAATCGAAATGTTTGGCTCAAATACTTCATGTAGCTATCAGACATGATTGGTGAGCATCTTCCCTTGGGCAAGTTCACAAGCTAAATCCTCTGGAAAGCTTCATCTTTTCTGACACTGTTTCATAACTCTACGTGATCAAATGTACCCTGAATGTTCAGCTGTTTGGAGTTTACTGTTTTAAACCAGGTTGCAGGCATTAAGTGTCAGTATAGTTTAAGTGCTGGATTTTCTGTTTTGTTTTGTGTTTACATGTTTCAATTGCTTTTTCCCTTGACAGTGAAGCTAAAACAGCAGCATGCATTTTAACCCTTAGTGCTCTGGGATGTTTTATAACTGTGGTAGGGAATTCAGGTTTGATTTCCGAAACATTTACAGCGGGACGGGGTGAACTGTATTAGATTCTCTCTTTCCCTGCACTTTGATTTCCTCTCCACTACCCCAGAACAGTTCTTCTCCCCCATGAGCCTTCTTTTATGGCAGTCTTACTATCCATCCCACTGCTTCGGGCTCCTCACAGCAGTTTCATCCTGTGTTGTTCAGAGTGTGTATAAAAACCTCTCCATCCCTTTCTGTTGCCATTTATTTTTCTACACTACATTCAGATCCTTTTCTACTTCCAGCAGCCCAGATCTATTCCTGTTGAAGAGAATAGCACTCTGCCACCACAACTTCAGTAGTATAATAGACCTTCACATATTCTTCTTCACTTTGAATGTTATCACAAATCTCCATTTCCCCCTTGTGACAGCATTTTTCTGGCTTCTCATAATCATGAGAATATAGTCAGTATTCCAGATGGGAAGAGGTGGAGTTATGCTGAATAATGATAAGGCAGTTCATCTAGTACCTGATTAACAGGATCAGGAGTCTGCAACAGTACAGGCACATTGAAGCACTGTTATGTACTTGTCCATGGCAACATAGATGGACTCTATAGCTTTATTGTGTGGCATGGAAGCCTGTTTAGCTCGCCAGGTAGACATCTGGACTGCTACTTAAGTTTCCGTTCATCAAGGAACTTAAGCATATGCCTAGCTTTAAACCACAGCTAGGAAAAAGAAGCAGAATACCACTGGGCCGTGCCATGTACTAGCAGTAGAGAAAAATAAATTTTGTTGTGAACAGGATAAGGCAGGAAAAAATAAGCTTGTGGCAATTCACAGGAACAGACTGAATTTTCTTATTTACAATGATCAAGCAAAAAAATCTGTCCCCTGTGCAGGATTAAGTAGGATTTAAGGTGTTATGGGCAGGATTGGGATAAACTGTAGGAAAAAAATAAGGGGCAAAAGCATGAAGGATTTTTGCAAGGTGGGATGGGATCAGAATTATATACATAGTCCAATGCAGGGGTCTACTTAAAGCATTTTAATAGCATTGTAGGTACACTTTGTTCTGCTCTGATTGCAGAATAATTCACCTTTAAAATAAATGGTATGTTAGTAGCTTCATGGATGCACTTGCCTGTTCAAGGTAGGGCATGTGCTAGGCATAGTGTGACCACCCATCCCAAATTGGTTGGGACAGTCCTGAAATTTAAAGATTAAGTCCTGGTTCTGGCTGATTCCCTTAGACACAGTTAACTACCATCTTAATATCATGTGCAGGGATCTGGGTTTTCTGTTCACCATGGAAAAATGTGGGAGACTGCAGGTTTCTCCTTGCAGACTGGAAGAGTTCCAGCCCGCAAGGGGCTGATTGGGGCTGGGGGGAGCAGGACACAGGGGGCTCCACATACGTGTGTGCACACACACATGCACATGACCAGCAATAAAGCTGGGCAGCAGTGGAAAGCAGCTCCCCCAGATGCCTGCAGGTAAGTCAATGGGGGGAGAAGGCGTGGGGTGGGGGCAGAAATAAGGGCATGGAGTTACAAAGCAATGTGTGAGAGTAGAGAGTGTGCATTTTCACAGAAACATGTCCAACCTGATTAAGTCACAAGACTATTTACGTGAGTGAACAAACAACTAAAGTTGTGTATGCAGCTGTGGTAAGATCACAAATATACATGTGTGAGATGAGGGACCCACTATTTTTTTTAAATATCAGTATTGATATTTATGGCTTAAATTCAGTGACCATCTAGGATTAAGAATTCTTGTGTGTGATACCTTTTATTGAGGCCCATTGAGGGAGGGAGTGGAGCAGGGTTGACATTTGGGGCTGGGGCTGGGGATGCTGCCCTGCTAGGGCACGGCCCAGGTGGAAATGCATGGCTGTGGGGCCCATCTGGGGGAGTGGGATGGAGCCATGGGTAGCTCACCTAGCAGCCCCCTGTGTCCTGCTCCCCCCGGCCCCAGTCAGCCCCTTGCAGGTTGGAAGGGGTTTCCCTTATTTTTCCATGGTGAACAGAAAACCCAGATCCCTGCACATGATACTGAGGCAGTAATTAACTGTGTCCAAGGAAATCCAGGACAAATGCTGTCCTGGAGTCATTCAGTGCAGGACCAGGATTTGATCTTTAAATTTCAGGACTGTCCCAACCAATTAGGGATGGGTGGTCACACTATGCCTAGCACATGCCCTACCTTGAACAGGCAAGTGCATCCATGAAGCTACTAACATACCATTTATTTTAAAGGTGAATTATTCTGCAATCAGAGCAGAACAAAGTGTACCTACAATGCTATTAAAATGCTTTAAATAGACCCCTGCATTGAACTATGTATATAATTCTGATCCCATCCCACCTTGCAAAAATCCTTCATGCTTTTGCACCTTATTTTTTTTCCTATAGTTTATCTCAATCCTGCCCATAACACCTTAAATCCTACTTAATCCTGCACAGGGGACAGATTTTTTACTTGATCATTGTAAATAAGAAAATTCAGTCTGTTCTTGTGAATTGCCACAGGCTTATTTTGGTAGCAAGGGGGCCAGCTCCTCACTGATGCATGCACTCCCAGGGAGGGCATACAGGGTGGGGCACATGCCCCTCTAGCTTTGTGCATAGGGCAGCAGCAGATGTGGGCTGCCCACTGCAGGCTCAAGGCTCCCTACCCTACTGCCCTCTCCCTAGGGCTTCTGCAGCTCTGTAGGCAGGACCCAGCATGGGAGGGTGGAGCGAGGCATGGAGGGCTTGGTGCTGCCACAGCTGGGAGCCCTGCGCCAACCGTACTGCTCTGGTGAGGTACCCCCTGCCTGCCCAGCAGTGACGGGCAGCAGTGGCACAGAGTTGTGCCTGATGCTGCTGCTGGGTGGGCAGGGGTGCCTTGCCATGGTGGCATGGCTGGTGTAAAGCTCTCAGCAGTGGCACTGAGGCTTTCTGCCCTCCCACACTGGGTCCCACCCATTGGCTTATGGAGACCCCCAGGAGGAGCGCCACAGGGCATGACCCCAAGCTCCGCAGCGGGCACCCTGCATCCTCCCCTGCCCCCCATAGGCTCCACTTAGTTCCGTTTCATCCATATCGCCCACGGGGGGTGGGGGCAAGCATATGTCCCACTCTTCCAGTTTCAAAAGGTGGTCACCCTAACTAGGCAGCTTGCTGAATTGGGGTTTGAAACAACAGTTTCATTAGTGTCAGCAGTTGCAGGAATTAGCGCACTCACAGATGAAAATATTAGACCATAGGTCACATAAACTAGAATAACTTGTTACAACAATTGCTGTCAAACATCTTCTTTCATCTCCCATAAGATAGTAATAGATGTGAATAACAGGGCTGATTAAGACTCTTATGAATTTAAGTGTAGATGGAAGAATCTCTAATGCTCTCTCAGCTGGGGTTTTTATGTGAATAACTCTGAAAAGCAAAATCTCTTTTAAGAAATGAAGGCTCCTTTCTACATGGAATTGCATACCAATGTGTGTGAGTCCACCTGATTGTGTCAAATGACTGTTTACATGAGTGAACAAACAACTAAAGTTGTATGTGCAGCTGTGGTAAATGTGATCACAAATATACATGTGTGAGATGAGGGGTCTACAGTTTTTTCTGAAAATATCGGTAGTGGTAGTTAAAGATATGTGATGACTGTTAAATTCATTGACCATCTAGGATTAAGAATTCTTGTGTGTTATGTTCTTTTGGACTAATTGTATGGCTGGGATAGACAGAGACAAGCTTTCAAGTATCACAGTATCCTTTCTTGAATCTCGTATTTCCTGGACTTCATGGACCATTTCAGCAACAACATCACTTCTACACTACCATGATCATTTAGGCTATTTTTGGAGTCTTCTGTTCTCAGTCTATTACTGTGCTTGTGGCCAAGTTCAAGAAAGTCTGATATGTATTGCCCATGAGGTCATAGCATATCAAGCATCACAGTATGTTCTCTAAGTTTATCCTGGGAGAATATAGCTCTCTTAGCAATTGAAAGGCCAGTTATGTTAAAGGATGTTACTTGAGGAAGAATATGCAGTGGACAATTTTGTTTAAGTTCAAGCATTATGAATATAACAGTTATCCTGGGGACATAATATATGCCGTATATATAAAAAATTCCTTGGCTTAGTCAGGAAATGCACCCTTTATTTTTAAATATTGTTTAGATTTGATTTAAAATTCTAATCTCTCTTCCCAGGTTTCTTATTTTGGGATTTAAAAAAAAATAATGTATGTATTAAGGAAGACTTCTCCTCTACTAATGAAAAGAATGAAAGGATACTTAACAGCCAGCCAGCTTGTTTTAAGAATAAGCAAAAGCACCTTGGTGGGATCTCAAATTCATTTTCTTATATATTTTCTTCTGTGTCTCCACAGAACTGCTGGAAAGCTATTTGTTTAAGGTAAATTTTTAACAGCAATTAAGCTTTGTAGTTTTCACAGTAGGTCAGCACAAAGCAATTTAACTTCCTGTAAATATGACAAACTGGGAATAATTACACTTTAAATGACCTTTATGTCACACTTCCATCAGTCTGTGATGGAAATTGGCTTTATGAGAATCAGTTGAGCCGTTCTGACTTTCACTTGCTGAGAATCTGGCCATGGGTGTGTTCTTTCCTTCTCTAAACACCTTAAGGTAGTGTATATTCTGTAGGGTTGTGCGAAACGGCTACGTCTCATTTCAATTTCGGATTTGGCCATTCCGGAGGACAGTGATTCATTTCAGTCTTTTGGATCACTGCTCTGTTTTGATTCGGCCAAATCTGTTATGGAGTTTCAACACTGTTTCAGGGATTCGAATCGGCCAGAGAGAGGTAGGCACAGCTGGGCAGCTGCAGGTTCTCCTGTGGCTCCTCCGGCTGTGCCTGCCTCTCCCTGGGTGCAGAAAGTTGCAGGAGAAGCCCCCATAGCTGCCCTGCCTGGCCCCACCCCCCGCCTGGCCAGCCCAAGCCTAGTCCCAGCACTTTAAAAAACAAACAAAAAGTCTCATAGTCACCGGCTGCAGGAGTGGCAATTGGGACCTCTGAGGGCTGGTGGCAGAGCCTCCTTGTGCAGCGCGGGGCAGTGGGGATTGCCCCCTCCCTCGCTTGGCACCTGTGCGGCAGCTGTCCCATGCAACATGGCTCATCAGGGTGCTGAGCACTGTCTGGAAGTTGGTACCACTGGGACTGAGCAGTGCCGGGCTTCGGCTGCCTGCTGGAGCCGCCCCAGCTCCCAGACAGCACAAAGTGCCCTGCTGAGCCACACTGCACCTGCGCCATGCTCGGTGCCAAGCAGGGGGGCCATCCCTGCTGCCCCCCACTGCCCTGCACTGTGTGGGGGCGGCTCTGCCACAAGCACCCAGAGGCTCCAATCACCACTCCTGCAGCCAGTGAGTGAGGGATTTTTTTTTATTTATTAGTGGGGCCGGGAGTGGGGGGGCAATTGGGGAGCAGGGGCTGCATGGGGGAACTCTGCTAGGAGGCCCCAGAGCTCCCACAGCCCATGCTACAGCCAGTGAGTGCAGGGCTTTTGCTTTTTCTTAAGTGCTGGGATGCTGGGCAGGGTAAGGGATGGGGCTGGGAAGGGCAGCCACAGGGGCTTCTCCCATGGTTCCCCCAGCTGTGCTCAGCTCAGGCTGCACTAAGCAGACTCAGGTGCTGGCTCTGGCCTCAGCCAGCAGTGATACCATGCTATCATCCTGCACACAGATCAGGGGGCCCGTGCCCCCTGGGAGGGCTGCTCCCAGATCTGTGTGCAGGAGGACGGTAGGCTGCCGTCCCTCCCCCAGAGCACTGGGATTGGAAAGGAGCTCAGAGACAGCTTGCAGACACTGGCCAGCTACAGATGTCAATATCAGAGCAGTCCTTCCCCCCTCTTTCCCTGTCCCTCTTCTTAGTTTTTGTTTCCCTGCAAGCCTGGCTCAAAAACATCTGAAATATTTCTGAAATGTTTTGAATGGTTTCATTTAGTTTCGGAGATGTTTTGGAGCCTTCCATTTAGTTTCGAGTTCGGTGTTTTGGGTGCTAAAATGGGCCGAAACACCTCCAAAATGAAACGGCTGGTGAAATTTCGCACAGCCCTAATATTCTGCATATGAAGTATCATACTTGTTAAACTTAAATTTAAACATATTCTTCATGCATGAGATTTTCTCTACTTCCTTGTTTCTTCTGGTGTGACTTTTTAAAGATCATTGCATTCTATTTAGGGGAAACCTGATTCTACTCTATTCTGGGTGCTGGTGGGCTGAGTTCTTTATTAATCATAGTGTATTTTTGATCAAATTAGATAGTGACATCCCACTATTATTAATGGTGACTGAAGTACTACTGCTAGTAAGCAGCTGAGGAAGCAGGGTGGATACTTCTGAGTCTCAGCTCATCTCCAAGTGTTTATTCACCTTCTCTGTCTTAACAAGCCTCTTCCAAACACACAAGGCATTTGTATACATGCTCTGAGAGTGGTGGGAGAGGGGCAGGTGCTTTAATTAGAGCACCTCTGAGAACTTTAGACGATTAGAGCATTGAACAAGTTTTAGATAAAGTGCCTCTGCTGCCATTTTGAAATGCAGGGACACTGATGCATGAAATGATGAAGGCTGCTGGAGCATGGTAATTGGAAACAATCTTTGAGAACAATGTAATGGAGCAAATAGACAAAAGCTGGGCTGCCAGTCAACTGACCCTACTCTTCTGGAGCTATGCTTCCATAGACTCGATTAATCGAGTCTGCTCTGACACGCTAGAATTACAGCAAATCGAAGCTGCCTCTCTGCTCATGTATAGACACCAAACCAGGATTTTCTAGAGGGAGAGCATTATTTTTCCATAATGCATTTTACCCATAGGGTTTTTGGAGTGAGCTTAACCTGGGACCTAGAAGTTGCTCCATATACTAAATGCTGATAGGATTTAATGTTATGCTAATGCTCTAGTAAAAGGATGGGTGGTGGGGGGGAACAACACAGCACTTTGCTAGCCTTGTTTGTGGATCATGTGGAAGTGTTGGGAATTATACATGAGCCAAATATCATTTTTGGAATAATGCTAACAAAATAGCCTAACATTTCAAGCTTTTTCTTGCAACATTTTTATTTGTAAGCTAAATATTGCAGTAATTATGGTAGAAAATTAAGGGAATAGTCCTTGCTTTTAGTGGAAATTAACATTGGTTTTCTCCAGGCATTCAATCACTTAACTCAGTTGTCTTTTTATATTATTCAAATGTGATACACATTAGTCAAACATAAGTGGTTGAAGAATCATATTGCAGAATGCCTCTTGAGAGTGAAGTATGTTATAAACAGTTCTACTAATGGAATATTTATGTTAATGTAAATGAACCCCGTAAGAGGGTGTCACATCCTTTGAAAGGTGAGCAATGTGGTTCCTACTGCCCTTGGGATGCTTGTGTTGTTTAGTTACTTATTGAGCTCCAAAAGCATGCTCTGGACTGTACAGATTTCTTTCCCAGACTCAAAGAGCTTAAAATCTAGTTCTGTGGCTCTTGAGAAACCAGATATATCACACACTGAAAACATGGTGTGAATGGAAGGAGCAATGCAGACACACATGGCACTGAGTAGAAAGGAAATGTTGCCAAGGTAACATATCAGACTATAAGTTCGTATGGGCCCAGCTACTGCAAGAGTCATTACTAGGAAGGTGTGGATAGACAGAACTTTATACCATTCCAATAGGGTAGAACTCGCTGCTCATAAAAATGGCAGCTGATCTGTTGTAACTGTTCCATCTGTCCATTTCCATCCCACTGTAAATGCAGCTAAACAGTGTTAACTAAACCCTGTTGCATTCAGAAGTAAGTTGTCCAGGTTTAAATTCCATTTTCCATGGGTTAGAGTGGACAGGCAAAGAGAGACAAAGCAGATTCAGCTGAATCATGAGATTCTTCTCCCTAACCCCCTGCCTCACACTTCAAATAGCATAATTATTTATCTCTCCATGTCCTGAGTGAAATACAAGGGGGAAAGGTATTCTTAGCAGTCAGAAGATGTAATTAGATTGGAAAAAAAAATCTTTTAGGGATGGGTTTTTAATGGCTGGGTAGAGGGTGTCAGGCATAAGACTCTAAAGGTGGGTACTAAGAACACTATAGCTTTCACTGGCAGTCTCATTTTGTGTTCCTCTTTTTTTTTAAGTGAAACTAGGGGGATTTGTTTGGGTAAAGGATACCTCGGCCATGGATGGAAACATTGATCGTGGTGGTGGCAGAGATTGCATGTTGCCATCCTGAGTAATGTTTTCTTTAATTACCAATGGATGGCTAAAATTGAGATTCAATCAGGTAGGAAGCTTGGAACAGTTGTTGCTACTGTTGTACATTGTAATAGTTGAAGTTTGTGAAGTACTTAGTTGGAGACTGAGTTTATAAGTTACAAGGGGGAGGGGAGTTCTGTTTGTTTATTCATTTCAATGTTTGTGAGTACCTGAAACTCCCAGTGACAAACAAGAGAAAAATATGCAGTTTATAATGTGATCTTTGCTGTTCCTGAAAGTTAACACACCTGGGCTGTGACAGATCAAAGGCAGGAGGTTACCAGAGTCTTGCAGAAAGTGTTACCAGCAGTTCACTCCCCAGGGATGCTGCAGCTTTGGGCTCCATTGCTGAGGGCAGCTGTACTGCAATCCTCTCATCTGATCACAGTCTCTGTAGCTCAGTGGTTCTCAACTGGGTGACAAGAAATCCTTTTGAAGGTGCCATGGGATGCAAGGAGATAAACACTCAGGCTAGCAGCAGAAATTACACATAAACCAGTAAAACGAAACCAGTTCCAAATTTGTAACACAACAGAAATTCAGTGCACATGAACTGCTTTCAACATGGCTGAAACAGGTTTAAGATAAACCTGGATGGATATAGTAACAGACTTAACTGAGTTAGGCTAAATAAGTTTATTGCACTTCAGGCCCAGATCCCCTCAAGATTAAAGTTAACTCACAGTCCCTCAGCATCCCAGAATGCTTTGCACCTCCCCCCACTAGGTAGGCAAGCTATCCTTGGCCCAAGCCATCTGCTCCAGCCAAGCAAGGAGATGTGCTCTAGCGCCCCCTGGCTTCTGGCCTGGGCCACTGCAGGTATGTGGCTGCATTTCCAGAATCAAAAGTGAATGTCTGCTCACTTGCTTATCGGTTCAATCTATGCATCTTAGATGAACCTGCAAAGATTGAATCAATTCAGCCTTGGGCTTTTTGACTGTCTGTACTTAGCCTTACTCTTCCTCATGTGACCCCTATACAAGGAGGTAAGTGCAGGCCTGTCTCTGGATCACCTCACACTTGTCCCTGCCACCACCTTCATGACGAGCAAAGTGTTCACTCCTTGCTCTTCCTCCGGCCCTTTTGTGAGGAGATAAGCACAGGTTCATTCATGCCAGCTCCATGCCAGGTCATGATCACTTCCCCCTCCCCCTCTCCCTCCCCCCAAACTGCTTTGTGAGGAGCTACTTCACCCCTCTCTCTACACCTGTGCCGTAAGTGCTGCAATAAATATATTCATTATTGAAATAGGGTACAGCTCAATTCACAGACGTTAAGACGGGGTGCTGGGAGCCTAAAACAGTTGAGAGCCACTGCTTTAGTTTCAAATGTCCTTCTTAAATCCCACTGTGGGTGAAGCTTTTGTTATGTGCAGTACCTCTTTGGAAATGATGAAATGGAGCAAATAGAAAAGAGTTGAGCTGCCAGCCGAGTGACCCTACTCTGTGGGGTATCTCCAGTTGCACAAAGACCTTTTTGCAAATATTAGAGAATGAAGCTGGTATAACTCAATTACACTTAGACAGAGGCAAAATCCACATGTAGTAGTGCTGGTACTCCAAATAAAATGAGGATTTACTTAACTGTTTCTTTTATGCTCTTTACAACATTCATAGTCTTTAGTTTTTGAAATGTACCACTGTATGACAGGAATGGTTTCTATTACAGTAGACCTTATTTCAAACATAAGTCACTGATTCAGGAATAGCATAGATCTGGTTTAGTTGTTTAGCTCCTATCTAGGCATTTCAGTGAAGTGTCAAGATTTTCAGTAGTACTCAAAACTGTGTGTCATTTTCATTTTCAGCAATGGAAGATGCTGATCAGTTTTGAAAATCTGGCCCTTAAAATGAAAATTTCAAAGAGTGTCTTTTCTTCAGGTATGCCATGATGTTTGATATTTTCCATATTTATTCTCCATTATTTTTTCATTACTTTACTTTCACTGGTAATTTTCTCCTTATTTAAAAAAACCAGTAGTTCTAAAATGCTGTTTGTTGTGTAGTTTTGAGGCTGTGGTCAAATTGCTCATACAGAACATCAGAGTCTACACTTCCCTAATGCAGGTTTGATTTTCATGACTCGCATTTAAAAATCCAAGTTGTCCTAATTATGGACAAAAATGTGTGCATATAGTTTGTACTTGCAAGGACCATGATGATTTGTGCAAACATGATAATGGGATGTGCAAATAGTTGAAAATCTGTGTAGTGATTTGTATATTCAGTTACTGTGAACTTATGATGAATCACAGGAACTGCACATGCAAATGATGCACTGGTATTTTTGCACTTAAAAATCCACGTGCTCTAATGACAATTTATTCCTTGAGGTAGGATTGATAGTTCTATGTGGACCTTTTCTTTCAAAGAAATACAGTTTATTTTCCATCAGTACAAGGATGGGGCAATGTTCCTTAGTATACCTACATTTTCCACCTTTTATTAATTAAACTTACCCAGGTGTTTTATCTCTTGAAATGTATGCATGTTTTTTGGGTGCTGTGGGAATTTTCTTGGTCCAATTCTTGGATAAATGTAAACACCATAAAAACCAACTCTCCCAAGTGACAGTAACTGGAGCAGTTGACTGGTAATGGGAGATGTGGTCTTTCACCTGAGTCGCTCATGTTCAGCCTTTTATTCTTGCTATCATTTTGCATCTTGCCCTAAAACACTTTCCTCTCCTTTCCATAAGTGATGGCATCTTCATTCCTGTTGGTTTGTGCTTTCAGTAGCTAAACACCAACTTCAGCCAAGAATTTCCGTATTCCTTCCTGCTAAATGCTAACTTTCTCTGAGCAGTCGTATAACATCTTGGTGTTACCTCTGTCCTTCCTCCCTTTGTCCAGTCAAGTTTAAGCTCAATTGGAGTACTCCTCTGGGTAGGCATCGTGTCTTTTTGGCTCAGTACAGACATTCAAAAAGCCCAAGGCAGAGTCAATCTAAGTTGCTCAGTTTTCAGTAAGCAGCGTAGGTTAGATCAGTAGTGAACAGAACACAGTTATTGTGAGACTGGTGGAGATGTGTTAGCACACCATTAGTTATGACGTACTATCCTCCCTTGGAATCTATATGGAAAATCCTCAAACAATTGCAACCCATACTAGAAGAAGACCCAATTCTTAAAGAGATCTTTCTAGAACGACCCATCCCTAAGCAAACTTTTAGTATTGCCCCCCCCCCCTTCTCCAGGGATAATGGTAATAATCAAAAATTACCATTTTTGGGCTCCCTTTTTGTTCGGGCCCCAAGTGGCCACCCAGTTCACCCATGCCTACATCCTACAACAGAACCATCACTGTTCCCTACACCTGCACTTCCAGAAATGTAATATATTTCATCTAGTGCACCAAATGCCCTGATGGAAAATATGTAGGAAAAAACAAACAATAACTGCATATTGGAATGAACGCACACTGAAAATCCATCAAAGACAAATATATTCAATTATCTGTGGGTGCACACTTCTCACAAGACAGTTACTCCATCTCTCAGAGGGAATTTACAGAACATCTTTCATAGACAGGCCTATGAACTTCACTTCATAAATGTACTGGATACAAAAAACCATGGACTTAACATAGACATTGGATTTATGACCCATTATAACCTGCCTGACATAATTCACATAATTCAGACAGGGTAACCTGCCTGAAACTGACCACTTACATTTCTTCACACATCTCCCTCCCTTCCTCACCCCTCCCCTCCTATCTCTACCCATTGTCTTCCAAACTTCCACTCATTTACATTTTCACAGACTTCATTCAACTTTAGTTCTTTTCTACCTTGGAGAACTCATAACAGCAGCAGTCTCCAATTCCTGAAGAAGGGTGTTTGTGCCCAAAAATTTGCAAAGAACTTTTCCCCAACTATTTTAGTTGATCTAATAAAAGATATCACATCTACCCAAAGGACCTTGCCTGCCTATGTCCTTAGACCAACATGGCTATAACCAACAACCCTGCATGTCTTAAGCTGGCTTTTATTTCAGATGTGAGATTCCAGGCACCCTCTTGAGTGCTGTTATGATTATAACGAATTATAATAACAAATGTAGGTTGGTACGAGTAGCGATTAGCAGTCATTATGATTTGAGGGCTATTCATTGTCCTATGTGAAATGCATCCGTGGTTGGGAAATGAGTCAGTGGTCTCACTATGGTTCCTATGAGATTAGTGCTCAGATAATAAGCCCTATTAACACAGCAGTCAAAGTGAAGGCAGGCAATGAGCTGTGACCTCTGCTTCTCAGATAAATTCTCTTTTATTGTTACCTTCTTCTTCCACTCTGTCCCCAACTCATTTGTCTGTTTTATCCACCTGTTGTGTCCTATCTGACATGCAGACTGTGAGCTTTCTGGGTCAGGGACTGTCTTCTGTTGTTTGTCTGTACAGTACTGAGCACAATGGGGCCCTAATCCCCTCCTCAATTGCTAGGCACTATCACAACACAAACAAATAATAATAGTATCAGGAAGACCATGGACCAAAGAGGCATGGAGATTGGAGTAACCTTTGTGTCAAAAGTGGTTACCTTGGGGCTGGTGAGTGGCACAGGGGCTGGCTGGGGTACTTTTACTTCCACTCTGTATGTTACCCCTATTCTGTGGCTATATCAAAGATTTTTTTCCTTTGGAAAAGCCATCTGTTACCTTTCTCAAGCATTAAACTCACTTTACACAAATTAGAAAGCAAAAGTACAAGCCCCATGGAGTTTGAAGTGCGAACATTTCATATCCTCAGTTGAAAACTGATCTTCCCTTTCCCCTTCTCTACTGCACAGAGAGATTAACAATTGAACTGTAAATACCCCAAGCACAGAAAGTAGTAAACCCCCCCCCTCCCCTCTCCTCTTATAAAGGACATGTATGCTGGCAACAGCCTCATTCAACTTGACACCTGTTTCACTTTAAAACAGACTCCTATAAATAGATGAGTGAATGCAAACCTCTGTGGCATTGCAAAATATTATGGAAAATGCGGCTTACAACCCTGTGAACAAGAAAAAGTGGAAAGGAGGGGGCAGAAAGACACTATCTACCATAAAAACCTGGCAGTTTCATGCAAGGGCTGTTGCTTTTAATTTAAATGCTCATTTCTTATTCTATTTTCAGATCCTCTCTGGGATTTTAGGAATGTTGAGACGTGCTGGTTATAAAGCCCTAAGTACAAAATAGTCACGGATGGCTGGAATGAGGCATGTTCTAATGGAAACAAATCACTTGTCAGTAAGCAGCCTTCAAACTTTTGAACAAAAGCTCAAAAGGGTCAGGGAAGAGACAAGTTTGTTGACTTAAAATGGCTGGATGCAGGTCCAGTGAAATACATAGCCTTCGATACTGTGAGGTACTTATTCAATGCTAAGTAAATCTGGGGTTTTTAAATGAGGTTAAGTACTCTGATAAGAACAACAAAAAGAAAAAGCAACTCCATAAAAATGGAATAAAGTGTATTTACTATTGCTAAATATCTGGGAAAGAGATTTTATGGTATGGATATGAGTGTAAAATTTCATGATGAAGACTATATTACATCTCTAGCTTTGGAGGGCAGTCAGTATCTGCAAAACTGTGTGTGTCCATGAATAAAGGCCATAGGAATTAGTCTTCCAATTAAGTAGCTGGGCTGGTAGACTAGAATCTCGGTGTAAATCGGCTCAGCTCTATTGACTTCTTAACCAGCTGAGGATATAACAAAATTATGAGATTGCTAGATCAATTTTCAGTAGGCTTTAACCATTAAAAGCCCTTTACAGTGTTATGGCTGAGATTTTTTATACACTCAGAGGACAAATATTCAGGATTATGATTCCCACATCACCTATAATTCAGTCCTCCTAGCTCACAAGAACTGTTTTGTATTGCTGTGCAAACAGCACAGTGCCCTTTTAACATCATAATAGATGTGTGTAATGTGGATAGATTACACTTGCCGTGGGGAGCATATTTTTGAATCTCCATGTTATTTTTTTTTGCACGTAAAATGACAAAAGAAGAAAGCACAAGCTCATCTGGAATGACCATGAAAAGTCAAATGATGCTTAAAGTGTCTCACATTTCTCTTCAGAGCATTGTGCAGTAATAAGTAAAACTCATAACAGTCCTGTGAAGCAGATAAGTAAAAAATTATCCCTATTCTGTAAGTGGAGAAACTGAAACATTGGCTATTTAATTGACTTTCTCAAAGCCAATGATTTAGTCTGCAGCAGTAGGACTATAACAATCTTCATAGAATATTTGAGAACATATTTAAGCGTGGTTCCCATAAGCACCTGATCTTTGTGCGATTCACCTAAAATGGTCATTTTAACCCACAGTGTTCTCCGTCTGGGGGCCCCTGAACATCCGTTTCTCCTCCAACCCCATTCTTAAGGCCCATCATCGCTCTTCAGTGCCTTTGTCCATGTTTGATAGTGGCTGCCAAAAGAAAGCATTCCTTGTTCTTCCCCTGTCTTCAGCATAGTTTGTTGCAGGGCCTGCCATTGGAGATGCAGCTCAGAGAGGCAAACAGTTTCCAGTTAACTACCAGTTGTTTTCTCCTCACACCAGAAGTAAGAGGAAGTTCTTTCAATTGGACAGGAACAGGAGGCCTCTGGATCTAGAGTTAAACAGCTCCTGGTACCTGACCTAGCTCATTTAAAGCTCCCCATACTACAGTGCAGTTTGTAGTGGAAGCATAGGCGCCAATTTTTATTTTTGCTGGGTAGGTGGGTGGGTGGGGTCAATGATGATGCCCCCTCCTTGGTGGCATGGCCAGAGCAGAGCCAAGCAGAGCCTGTGGGGGATGGGGGAGGATGCAGGCTGCCCCTGATGCAGATTCAGGGCTCTCTGCCCCATTGCCCTCCCTGTAGGAGCCCTGCACCAGCTGCGCCACCATGGCAAGGTGCCTATTGCCTGCCTGCCAGCGGCAGAGGGCACAACTCTGTGTCATTGCCCCTGCTGCCACCAGGAGGGTAGAAGACACCTTGCCTGTTGGCACAGGGCTCCCAGGGGAAGGGCAGCAAGGCAGGGAGCCCCAAGGCCTCAGCGGGTAGCCCTCATCCACCCCCACCCCATGCACAGATCTGGAGGGCACATGCTCCCCGTGCTGCCCCCTGGGAGCCACCCCCTGGATGAGCCTCCCATAGCTCTGTCTTGCCCCGGGCCTCAGGCCCCGTGCACCACCCTGACTGGGCATTACTCCCAGGCCCAGCCCCTGCCCAACTTCCTCCCTCACCACGGGAGCCTCAATTTGCCCTCCCCCTCCCCCCGCTAGCCTTACCTCCAGGCAGATGGGGGAGCTGCTCTCCACCACTCCCTGGGACTGTATTCCTGGCCACATGCATGTGTGCACACATGCACGTGGCAACCGTTGCATCCTGCTCCCTGCCGTCCCCTTGCAGGATGGAACTGTGCCAGCCTGCAAGAGGAAATCCTTCGTGTCCCGTGTTTTTCCATGGTGAAAGGAAAACCCAGATCCCTGCACAATACTGAGAATCCAAGACAAATGCTGTCCCAGAGTCATTCAGCCTAGGACTGGGACTTGATGTTCCCATTTTAGGACTGTACCACCCAATTAGGGATGGGTGGTCACTGTACCCTCTTCCTGAGGGGGGCCAGGGCCCTTGGGTCCCCACATACCCGGTGCCTATGAGTAGAAGTGTACCACTGAATTTAGCAACCTTCCCCTGGGAATGGCGTTCACTGCTTTCTTGTTGCTTCTTGACTTGCTCATCCTCTGAAGGCTAATCAGAGATAAAGGAATAGGCAATACATAGAGTTGTCCTCTTTGTCACAGAGCCACCTGGCTGTGAGGGCTTCTCCTCACTGTTAGGGTACATTTAAAATTAAAATATATTTGAAAGGGGGAGTCCTTTTTCACCGGTCAGAGTGCTGCTTCACAATACACAGGCACTGGAGGAGAATCCTCCACCAGAGCTACTGTGATGAGACAGGGAGAAGGAGAAAGAGATCTCTATTAGGCTTGTGTGAAGTTTTAGTCTGTGATTCAATTCGGGAGAGATTCGGCCCAATTCAGTGGCCAAATCTCCAAATCCTAACTGAATCAGGAGACCCTTTAATCTCTCCAAATAGAATCGGAGAGATTCAGAAAGCTTTGGTGATTGAGCCATAGACACAGCTTTAAATGTTTTTTCTATATACATCTAGGTACAGGCGGCTCATGAATGCTGTGATGGTGGGGCAGATGGAGTGTCCCACAGGAGCATGGGGGGCTTCCCAGTGTGCTCAGCAGCAGACCCGGAAGTGGACCAGAAGCTGAGCATGCAGTGAGCCTCACCACCCTCCTGTGGGATGCTCCATCCATCGCAGCATTCAAAAGCCATGCTTGGTACCTCAAGGTATGTCAAAAAAACATTTAAAGCTGTGTCTATGGCTGAATTGCTGATTCTCCAAATCAGCATTGAATCTTCAGATTCAGATTCAGCTGAATTGAACTGGGGACAGTGATCTGAATCAACAAATCAAATCACTGCCCCCAATTCAGGCCGAATCTGAATAGAATATGGCCTGTTTCACACACCGCTACTCTATTCCCTGATAGCACTGGATGTATTAGTGCAACAGTACTGTGAAATTATGAGCTCCCATATTTACAGCTATGAATTCAAGTAATAACTAATGCTCCAGTAAGACAAATTAATTAGTTCTTCCCTGAACAATTAACAGATGTACATGCCAGTGGTTAGTACTTGAATGTAGTGGGGACTGGCACTAGAAAAAAGCTTAATACACTATCCTGTTGATCTATTTAGGACATAGCCATGTATTACTGCTTATATAACTTTAATATAATGTCCTTTGTGTTGATATTGGGTTTTAGATTTTTATCACATGACAGTTCTGGGGCTCTGCATAAAAATAGATTTGAAGACATTCCCCCAGATGCTCTAGCAGCTACTACTTCAGGTGTTTCAGGTTTTTCTGCAGCCAAAATGCAGGGTTTTCTGCAGCCAAACTGGGAGACAGTGGTGGGCAAATGAAAAGAAACAGTAGAACTGCTCTGGAATTTTATCTTGAAATGTCAGTCAGGGTCACTCTGTCCCCACGAGGTTGTCTAGGATGTGATTTTAGCAACTTTAGTAATTGTCTTTCACAGTTTTGAACTTAGCAAAACTATGTTAATATAAAATTGCCTGCTTATGAAGTTTTTCCAAGTACAGCAGTTGGTCTTATGAATAATTTCTCTCTAATCAGATGAGCCTTTCTTTTCCTCTGGAAATCTTCTTCTAATCTTATTTTCATAACTTGCTACCTCTCTGACTTTCAATTAACATTTCATCTAGGTTCTGTACTTACACACAGTAGGTGTAGCCTTTTGAAATACTTCCCTAATGTGATTTTAGTGCTGTCACTTCTACTATGGGCCCAGTAATGACTAACCTCTGCTCCCGCAGCTCTGTTGCTACGATGCCTAATGACTGTTCACAAATTCTGGATTAATGCAGGTTGGTTGATAATTTAAGGGCACATGGCAATATGATGCCTGGGAAAAAAAAACAACTCCATTTGTAATCTGAAAGCTCTTGTGGGAGCCCTGCATAATTTGAGCAAGATAATAGCTCATTAGCTAAAAGTTTGGGGAGTGACTGGCTGAGGATGGGTAAATGAAAGCTGATAAGTAAACATCACTTTAAATAAAGCCTTATCTCTAGTGTCATTTTTAGCACTTTTTTACATATGACATCATGGAAGCCTCAGGTAACGATAGATGTTTCAAACAAATGACTCTGCTTTGGAGTCCTGTTTCTGGAATTCTATCGCTTACCAAGTCTCATCTTGCATGTTGATACAGCGCATGCTGCTTTAAGTTTCTTGGCTGAGCATTCCAGGAGTAATATAGCCTTACACCCATGGAAACTCTCACCATGCTATTGATTACATCCAGTCTGATTTAAACTTGCTACCAGACAATTGTCAGCCGTAGGACAGAGCAAGCACCAGGCTTTCTTTGCACAGCGCTGGGAAGAAAATAAGGGAAAATAGAACATCTCATGTCAATATGTTGTAAAATGTTCCTGAAACTCAGGGTTTTATAGATGAGCAGATTCTTAACCATTATATAAGGAGAATTCAGGATGAGATCATAGTAGCAAAGCCTTAATCGTTATCAGGGAAGGGTACAGAACACTTAATAGCTGGCTTGGGGGAGACAGTTGTAATGAAACCGTTTTTAAAAATAATTTTGGAATCCTGCCTCTTGTTCTGTTTATTTTAAGATTTAGATGCAAAGGGTTGAATATCTCTGTCCTGAATTTCACTGTGAGCGGACCCTCTCACCCAATCCAGTCACTGGCTATGATTAAGTTTATTCCATCCTTAATTAAGATTAAGATGTTAAGGCTTCTTAAAATAAATTTAACGATAGCTATGCATGGTGATATAATTTCAGAGATTTTTAACTTTATGATCTCATTTTAAAAGGCCAGAGACCTCCTTGAGACAAAGTCTGAGACATTTAGATCCCAGTCCTTTAGACAGAGTGGAGTTTTTTGAGAAACAGGGTTATCCTGTCTGAGTTCTCTATACCCACTCTTACTATGTGGGCTCTCATTCCACTGCAGAAATACTCGGGTTTACTTTTTTAGCCTTATTAATTATTTAAAAATAAACAAATGTTAAGCGGTTGCTATTTGGCGGGCTGGAAAAGGAAGGCCATGCTATTTTACTTTCCCATAGTTTTATCCCCTTCAGGATAAACAGCGGGATAGCTTGGAACTGGATTATTGCTTCATAAACTAGTATGTTACTCCTATTATCGCTTAAATGTTGCAGTGCAATCCTAATAGGTTAATCCCACTAATGGAGACTACTGTTACTAAACTAATAGAGAAAGGATATTGATCTTCCTCTTAGAAAGCTTTTTCACAGAGTCACTTTCTTTAGGGGAAAGTAATTCTGAAAAATCTCCCATCACCCCGTCCTTCTGTCCTAGCTGCTATGCTATTTTAATGTAACTGTGATTGGGGATCATTTAGCATGCTAGTGATTCTGTTTATAGTAAGATAAGATGTGTTCTAGCTACTAGCCAAACTCTGCTCTCAGTTACACTGTTGTAGATTTGGGATAACTCACTGAGGTCGTCTCCATATGGGGAACTCGGATACAGAAAGTAGAATTTGTGTCCCCCCCCCGCCCACCTTATCAGTTATGGTTTTGGTTTGAGATTTGTTTATTTGTGGGGGGGGG
>NW_017729024.1:81669457-81676057 GCF_001723915.1 Gavialis gangeticus
CTTTTTTTTTTTTTTTTACATTTCACCATGTGATAGGATACTGTACAGTTATTCTGGGCCATTATCAGACAATTTTTGCCCATCAAGTCAGAATAGCTTCTCTTGAAGTGAACAATATTGTTTCATGGGTGAGCAGGGCAACCTGTAGAAAATGAGCAGAGATGATATGGTTCTCATATGTCTCAAAACAGCATACAATGAAAAACTTGCTTATATATGAGTTTAACAAAGCATCCAGTTTAGAGGGTTCTGTTAAAATTTTTTCACTTTCTTTATGATAGTAAAAATTTGAAAACTACTTCTGTCCTGCCTGTAGACTCACTTCAGGTAGAAAGTAGACTCTAATTAACCTTCATGCTTGCTTAGCCAAGATCCAAGTCTGCTTAGGGCTATACATGCTCTAAGCAATCCCCGGCATTCCTTATCTTCGGAGTGAAGGTTGTATTTTGATTCTTTGTTTTGAGCCTTAGTCTGCCATCAGCTAGCACGATGTAACAAGATTTTTTGTGTGAGTAATATGACATATTTAAAAATGAATTCTAAGGTCAGTCCTTACAGGTAATAAAACTGAGGAATTAGTAGAGGGAAAGAGGTGATGGAGCAAAAACTGGGGGGTCAGCAGGGAATAGGGGATACTCTGTTTACCAGGGCGCTCCTCAGGGTTACTAGAAACAACAGCCATAAACTGAAGGAGAGTAGATTTAGACTGGACATCAGGAAGAGATTCTTTACAGTAAGGGTTGCCAAAATATGGAATAGGCTTCCAAGAGAAGTGGTTTTTTTCCCTAACTTGGAGGTGTTCCAGTGGAGATTAGACAGGCATCCGGCTGGGGTCACTTGACCCCAGTATTTGTTCCTGCCCAGAGCAGGGGGACGGACTCAATGATCTAGTAGGTCCCTTCCGACCCTAGAATCTATTAAATCTATGATACTTACACAATAAATTGAACTTAATCATTAGATCCAGAAAACATTCATCTGCCCATTTGGAAGGGACAAAAGAACCATAGATAAAATGCTAATGAAAATATGTAGTTTATTGTTCATTATTTTATAGGAGAGCTGAATGAGGTCTGAATTCTACTCTTCGTTCTGGCACTGATCTGCTGTGTGATCTGAAAAAAATCACTCTTTTGACTTTTGTCTGTCCTGATTAGTCAGACAGGAAAACTCTTGGGAACTGTGCTTGTCTCATAGTATGTTTGTAGTGTCCATTCTGGCCCCAGTTTGGGTTGAGTCCTTTAATGTTAGAAGCTCTCTATACAGAACTTGTAATAGATATCAACAATATGATAGGAAATGCACTAGCATAGCTTTTTGTAATAAATAGAATTATTTTGGAGCATGAATAATAATGGATAATAATGAAAATATGACCATTGAACCCTATTCATTATAAGCCTAGACAAGGAAGTGGGTCTTTGAATAGGGGGGTTGATTACAGAGAGAAGAATGGGAGAACCTGGAGCCAAATTTTGCAAGTGGCCTTCACTTCTATAAAGAACTGGGTATGAATGACCAAAGCTTGAATTCATGTAGTTTGCACCGCAAACCATTTGGAGAAACTAGCTATCTGGGGAAATAGACTGAGAGAACATGCTTGTGTTCTGCTTTATGCTCTGAATCATGAAAAGATATGGCAGTAGACAACATCCTTGCTACTGTCCAACATCTGTACCTTTCATCTGGATTATCCTGCTCCATCTCATCCAATCCCAAGAGAGTGACTGGGAAAGAAGATAGCGGATCTGATTCTCCTCTCATTTGCATAGTTGCAGGTGAGGAGTAACCCCACTGAAATGAACAGAATTACTTGGTGTAAAATTAGGGTTAATGAGGGGAAATTGGGCCCATTAATTTTACACTCTGAAGAACAAAATCTAGGCAACTGTTCAGTGAAGGCATCTGATCAATGATCTGCTATGATTTTAAGAAGGGCCTAGAAAAGAATGCAGGAGATATAATAGGTTTATAAATAGATGACATAGTAAATTCTTCTAATAATCTGTGCAGATGTTGTCACTCACTTCAGAAAGGACAGGAAAAATAGATAAGCTCTGGACAAAGGCAGCAAACACATTTGTGAGAGTAATGTTACTTATCCTCTTAATAAAGCACTTTGATATTTGCTGATGAAAAGCACTATATAAGAACGTGGTATTACTAGTTTTAAGGCAGAATACACTTCTGTATGAATGGAGATATATTCCCATGTTCTTGTATTATTTATTACATGAAATAATTTATCTTTTATGGCTCCCTTGCAAATAATCCTAATCTCATTAAATAATACATAGAAGGGAGGCAGTCTAGAAGCTAGGATTTACTCTTCCCTCTAATATAAGAGCATGGAAACACTGTAGGAGATTGAAATACAGCATGTTCAAGAATCATGAATCAAATATTTTGTGTAATATGTGATGACACCATGGAGCCTGGTACCACAGGATATTTTTGAGGCTTCAGACCACTTCAAGAAAAGGATTAGATGTTGTGGATCTGTGACTTCTATTTTAGAATTAGTGGATCTGGAGCAAAATGTGCATTGGAGTTGCATGCCTCTATTGATATGCAGTCTGAGGACGTGCAAAATGAATGATTTTCTGTGCATTAAAAAAGAAAGAATAGATACAGAACACACTATTTTTTCATCTGATTTGCTGTGTGTACAGTGCCTGCAGATCTCAATGTGATTTTGTGTGAAGTTTTCAGGCTTCAGTTTTTAAAATGTGTCTGTTTTATGCAGAAATAAATAAACCCTAGTGTCTGTAATCCCACTAGAAAGGGAATCATAACTCGGTTAGCATAGCCTCATGCTTCATGACATAAACTGAACACCAGCCAGTGGCAGAAGGTAGTCATCTTCCTTTAGCACGTCTGACAACAGAGTGTTCTACCAAACCGGTTACCTGCCTAGGTAGACTATGGGTTGGCTTGGTTTTCTTTTCTAATCTAACACAAATCTGTTGCGTGTATTTTATGCTGTTTCATAAAGTGTGGTCACATCCACAGCCTATAAAGAAGTTGGGAGTGGAGCCAGTGTAGAATTAACCGCAATGAGTAACTTGTACATTTTCAATGAAGGCTTTCATGTATTCTCCTCTTTCCAAAAATGAGTGAAAGCCAAGACCAGCCACATCAGTTAGTTCTGTAGTAATGAACTCCTGCCTCTTGGGAGCTTTGAGTCTGTGCCACTATCTTATACATACCACATCACAAGAAACCACTAACCCTAACCATGAGACTGACACATTCATGTCCCTACAATATGTTCATTGCGCTCCCATTAATAAATGACTATAATGTTACAATGGCCATGCCATTAAACAACACCTGTTCAATACAATGGAAACAAGATGCTCTGTGATTAAATATATTATCTTCATGACAAAGCACTGCACAACTGTTTGGCTTGAGCTGTGAAGCAAATGATATATTTGCATATGAAAAGGAATTGGTGTAGATTTGATGAATGATGGAATAACTCCTATATATAGCAAGGGAAAGAGGTGAAAAATATTTCATATTTTTTACTTGTACCATTACAAATCGGTAGCTGCAAGTGTCCTGTTCTTTGATCACTATGGTTAAGCAGAACTTATACTGTAATATTGCCAACTGTCTTTGGAATAAGTTTTAATCAAAGAAATCTGATCTGGAAAAGGTCTAGTAGGACATGTCTTAGCCAACCACTGTGTGTCCAAGCAGAATGAGTGTTTTGTCCAGTCTGGTTTGAAGGGTTTTAAGTGAAGGGGCTTCTACCATTTCACTTGGAAGTCTGGTCCAAAATCTAATCGCTTCTTGACTGTGAGACTTTCTTCCCTCATATTCAGCCAATGTTTTCTTTTTCTTGGTTTCATTCCCATTACTCTCATTATACCCTTGTAAACCACTCTAAATGATAGGCTTTGGCTCAAATCGAGCAGTCCCTGCCCAATCCTCTATTTCTGCAAGGGCACAGAAGCAGACAGGGAAAATTTGAAAGCTGTGGCACACAACCAGATGTGTTCCATGCCTATGGCAACAAGCTGCTGGGTATAAAAGATGAAGGGAACAAACAATTGTGGACAACATATTAGCCATATGAAAGAGAGGAAAAAATAACACTTGCTTTGGCTCCCAGGAGAGAAATACCATTTCCAAATTCCCATATAACTGTCATTCCTGTTACTAGCAGGCCCCTAGACTTAAAAACAGAGATATGTCTTTTCTGTATTTTCAGATAAGAGACTAGGAATACTGGGTAGTACAAGCATAGGAGATCCAGGGGCAAGATCCAAGTAGAGGGTGAGGATAAGAGTAGAAGGAAACAGAAGGACTGCTACTAGAGCCTCTACCAATATGGATTCTAGATGAGAGCATATTTTTCATAGATTATGACATTTCACTCTGTTAAAAGCATGTTAAAATGGCAAAATCAGACATTTTGCTAGCACTCAAAAATTAGGAGGGATTAAGGCTGCTCAACCTTAACAGGGTCTCAGTGTGGTTTCCTGGGCATATTCATTATGATATGATTATATACCCTTTATTGCTTCCTTTTTTCACCCCAGTACCCCTCACTCAGTGCACAGGTTGGATCCAACCAGGGGATACAACAGTGTTGTGTATTAAAAGAGATTGTTTTCTGTCAGACCCTGCATCATCTATTGCACCTATAGATGTAGTGGAGGTCAAGGGCAGCTCTGCTTAGCTCATGTGAAGTACCATAAAATGCTAAGCATGCTGGAAACTTAGACAGTAGGCATCTTAAGTTGGGTGCCACAAATTAATTGATATTCTTAGTAATTTTGACTTTAATCTCTCTGTGACTCACTTCCTTACTTGTACTATAGGGAATATTAACCTTGCCTGTGGGTTGGTTTTTTATTGTAAGCCATTTTGAGCATTTTGGATAGGGCAGAATGTAAATCTAATAAATAAATAAATATCAAGATGTTATTTCACCATTAATTATTTTATTAGTTCTTTTTTTAAAAAGAAAGATGAGGTACTATGATGAGAGAACCATTGAAGGAAAGCAATCTGCATTTAGCAGAATTTGTGAGTAAGTAAATAAACCCTGGGATCACTCTTTGACTTATGAAGATAAAATTCAATATTGAATAACTGTCTATAAGGTGAATGAGGCATAGATTTGGGAGGTGGCAGAGTCCAAGGGAAAGAATGGGATGTGATCATATAATTGACAACTGTATTGTAACCAGGGATCCTGGTTTTCTCTGTTTAAAATTTGCAAATTCTCTGATTTTTTAAAAAAACAAATCTCTGATTGAAACCCCCCAAATCTGTGTTTTTCCATGGTTAAAATGAAACATATGTATATGTATATATGTGTGAGTTGAACACAATGTTTTATTGATATATTTACAATGTTAAAGCAGTTTGGAAGCCTACATGTGCCTCAATCATTATAATAAATTACATTCTAAATACCTATATATATTGGCATTTGATTTTGTTTCTTCCTTCATAGAAAATCAGAGCTCCCCCTGCCTCCTTTGCTCACTAGTACACAAATCCATCTGCGGTGTCTGTCCCACCCCCCCAGCTTTGTGGCACTGAGCAGTCCTGTTATGCTGCTGCCCTGCCCCATCCATGCAGTTGCCCCTCACTCCCAACCCACAGCCCCTGGCCCAGCCAGTGCTCCTCACTACAACTCTAGAATCCCCCACACCTCCAGCCATGACCCACAGTCCCTTGCCTCCAGCCCTGTCAGATGCCAGGGCTATATGACCAGTTCCAGGGCCCACAGCCCCCCGTCTCTCCCCAGCCAGCAGTGCCAGAGTCCCAGCTCGTGTGCATGGGAGGTGGTGGCTGCTGTGGCCAGAGTGGAGCATGAAGTCCAGCTGCCCCCGTCCCCATGGGCAGCATGGCTGGAGCAGAGTTGAGCAGAGTTTGTGGGGCTGGGGAGGATGTGGGTGGCCAACTGTAGGTCTTGGGGCTCCCTGTCCTGCTGCCTTCCCCCCAGGACTCTGTGGCCCAATGGGTGGGACCCAGTGCTGGAGGGCAGAAAGGCTTGGTGCTGCCAATGCCACCATGGACAAACCACTGCTGCTGGGAGCTCCATGCCAGCTGCACCACCTTGATGAGGTGCCCCCTGCTCACCTGATGGCATGGAGTTGTTTCCCCTGCTACAGCTGGGTGGGCAGTGGGTACCTCACTATGGCAGTGTGGCTGGTGTGGGGCTCCCGGTGGTGGCAGCACTGAGCCACCCCACTCCACTCTGTTCTCCCATACTGGATCCCATCCACTGGGGGAGAGCTGGGGGAGGCCCCTGCGGGGAGGAGCCCTGTAGTTGTCAGTCCACATCTGCCCCCACCTGGCACACAAATCTCAAGGGGCATGTGCCCTCCATTCCCCCCCTCCCCGGTAGTGTGCACAGTAGTGGGGAGTCAGCCCCCCTGCTGTCCCCTGAACGAGCCACCCATGGCTCAGTCCTGTGCCTCCAGTCGGGTCCCATGGCTATACATTCCCGCCCTGGGCTCCAGGCCCCATGCATGGCCCTGGCTGGGTGCTAGATCAGCCGCCACCCCTGCCCCACTCCCTGCCTTGCCATGGGGGCCTCAAACTGCGTCCCCCCCCCGCCATTCCCTAGCA
>NW_017729024.1:81676094-81706529 GCF_001723915.1 Gavialis gangeticus
TCAAACTGCGTCCCCCCCCCCGCCATTCCCTAGCATTGCCTATGCCCCCTACCTTCCCCCTGCCATAGACTTACCTGCAGGCAGCTGAGGGAGCTGCTCTTTATTGTTACCTGGCTGTATTGCTGTATTGCTGCTGTATTGTATGTGATAACACAAACATGCACATGGAGCCCCCTGCATCCCACTTCCTCCTAGTCCAAGCAGCACCTTGCAGGTTGGACTCTGCTAGTCTGCAAGGGAAAACCTGCCACTTCCAGCTCTTTTCTCCCTTAAAGGAGAAAACCCATGTTTTTCCACAATGAAAGGAAAACTCAGATCCCTGTTCATAACACAGGTTCACCAAGGGGCTGAATTAACATTATCTGGTCAGCCCTCACTTTCATTTCTCCTAAGTGTTAAATGCTTGACTTGGGAAACTGTGATGAACTTTTCACATAAGATTTGTTTTTTGAAAAGGAAAGAGCTTCCCAGGATCTATTCCTTCCTCCTGAAACTATTTGCCAAGTTTGAAATTGAGCATGTGGATCTTGGATTATCCGCCTCAGTCATCTCCAGACTCACCAATGACCTCCCTATTTACTGGAAGATTGTCATCGTCATATTGAGGGACTGCTGCCACCACTGCTTTTTTTGGAATAATGTCATCTTTATATACAAGACCATTTAGCTTTTTCTCAAACACAACAAACACTCCTTCAACAAAGCACATGACCATAAGCCAAACTAAATATTGTCCCTGCACAATGGCTTAAATTAGGGGTTTTCAACCCCTGGCTTAGATCATTCTTACGAGCTTTTCAGGCCAGCAGTCCATCGAAGTACAGTGATATGTAGTGACCCTATTTATCTCTAAACTTTTTCTTCAATATTTGATTTAAAAATAAGATGGTATTCTGTTATACAAATTGCAAAAAAGTAATGAGATCACATAAATTCATAATCACCAGAATATGATGATTATCTGCTTAAGATTTTTAAGCTATGCAGCAGGGACACACACAGTGTCTAATTAAATGTTTGTAATGAGATCTTGCATTGCATTTGTTCTCCCTCAGAAGATCAGAACATTCCTTGCCAACCCCTCAACCTTTAAATGGAAGACAGTTATGAGACAGACATGATGTTCCCACTCCTCTTACATGGATAGCGAGATCTAAGTGAGTAGGTCAAGTAACTATGACTTATTTTTCCTTATTGATAAGTGACTCGTGTCAGTAACTGATGTGTTAATGCCATTTGTGTTTTGGATCACAAGGCCTGGCAAATGTAGGAGCTGATGAGATGATTCATAACTGCTAATACTGCTGTACCCAGTAATCCTGAGTAAAGCTGATCAAAAGTTTTTGTTCAAAACTATTTTTGTCAAAATTGGCCTCTTCTGCAAAACTTTCATGTAAGCCTGTCATTTCATATTTTTGGTATTTTGAAACTTTCATTTACACTTGTATGGTTTTTTCCTCCTTTATCTCCATTTTATTTTCCCTTCCACCACCTAATGCAACAGAACACGTAATCTGTACATGACTTTTCCACATTTACTTATTTTGTGTTTTTTACCATTTTTTCTTATCCCATGTTCTTTTTCCTTTGCCTTTTTGACTTTTCATGGTTATTGAAATTTTAAGAAGACAGTGTGTCTGAAGGAAAACAAGAAACATGTCTCCTTAAAAAGATCAGTCCCCAGCTCCATGATATTTTGTATTTTACTGATGCAGAAAAGTAGAAAGAAGAAAATCCCTATAATTCCAAAACATTAAAAAGACAGCGTTTTAAAAGAAAAAGAAGAATGAAGGGTTTTTTTATGTATACCCCAAGGGCACACTTAGCAGTGTTAAAAATAGTTCATAGAGGGGTCATCAAGCTCTGTGCTTTCTGATATCCTCTACCCAAAAGCCTCAGGGTGTGGATGGTAATAGAAACTTTGCAGAATTCAGAGAACACAATTTGTAATGCTTTTTTTAAAAAAATTTACTTCTAAAACTGAATATAAAAGTAGTCATGGAAATGCGAAAAAATGAACATTTTGCAAGGGGGCTATAGGTGGATGTGGAGACCATATGCAGGAGGTCTCACAATATGTCCTTGTGGCAGAGCACCGTTTGTACCGGCCACTTTAAGGGCCTGAGCCAAGTAGCCAGCAGGTACCTGATTGCAGCAGCCATTTTAGATTCAGGGCTGCCTATATAAGCAAGGCATTTTGCTGCTGGTAGGCCAGGCAGCAACATCATGTGACTGTGAGGCTTCTTGGAACACCCTGGAGGTAAGGGAGGAGCTGTAGGGGATCATTTAGGTGCCTCCTGATCCTGGGCATGACCTAAAACTGGACCCTCCCGGGAGTGGGTGGCCTGGTGGGGCTCTCAGTGGTACAGGAAGCCCAGGAAATGCTAGGCCAGTTACCACCCCGGTGAAAGGCAGGTCAGGGTGCCTTACCCCAGCCCCCACAACTGGGTGGGCACCTGCTACTAGGGCTCAGAGGGTGGACCCCAAGGGACAGCGTGGGGCTAGAGACTCATACCTTGACTGGTCAGTGCTGGGGCCAGGACCAGGATGGTCAAAAGGTCCACTGGGAGGGACACCCAGAGCTAAGAGGGCCTGGGATTTCTGACTGGCCTTGGAGGTGAGGCCAGGGCCTGTATGGCCAAAGAGAGGGGAAAATAGTTTCAGGGAGCTAGATAGCTTGAATGAAGGCAAGGTAGGTCACCTGAAAGGAGGGATCTTGGAGGCGTCCTGATAGGAGGATTCTGGGGCCCAGTATGGGACTGGTGAGAATAACAGCTGGATACCATCTGTGAGGTATGGACTGCAGTGTAGAGGAGGTATGGAGCTGCAGATAGAGTCCCCTGGCATCAGGGAAAGCAATGGGCAGCCTCCTGCCTAATTAAGATCATTAATTAACAACAAGGCATGGCAGGTGAGAAGGCAGGCGCTTGGCCCAGAAACAGGTGGGCAGACCAAAGGTAGATCAGCCCTGTGAAGGCCCCCCTGTTATACCTAGTGGCAGAAGCCTTGTCCACTTTACCACAGATTTGGATGGGAGTTGGGGGCTGATCAAGGTGGCTTTAAGTAGGGCCATTGACAAATTTTCTGATGAAAAGTTATTCCATCAGCATCCCTGGCTAGCCAGGTCTTCTTCTCTACAGGCTACCCAGGGGATTGGCTAGTGGATCCCTGGCTGGTCTTCCTGGGCAACCTGGGAAGCTAGCTTTCTTCGGGGGCTAGGCAGTTTGTTCTCCTGCATGCAAGGAAGAACCAGCAGCATACCTATAGGCTGGGGAACTCCCTTCTTGAACGCGCAGTGGCAGAAAGAGATCTTGGAGTCATTATTGATTCTAATATGAACATGGGCCACCAATGTGAAGATGTGGTCAGCAAGGCTAACTGCACCTTGTCATGTATCCATAGACACATCACAAGGAGGTGATCCTCTCCGTCTATGCAACACTGGTCAGGCCACAGCTGGAGTACTGTGTCCAGTTCTGGGTGCTGCACTTCAGGAGGGATGTGGACAGCATCAAGAGGGTCCAGAGGAGGGCCACTCGCATGACTGAGGGGCAGCAGGGGCACGCCCTACGAGGGAAAGCTAAGGGACCTGGACCTATTCAGCCTTCACAAGAGAAGGCTGAGAGGGGATCTAGTGGCGATCTATAACTTACCAGTGGGGACCAGAGGGTTGAGACCCCGTAACAAGGAATAATGGCCACAAGCTGATTGAGAGTAGTTTCGGGCTAGACATCAGGAGGCACTACTTCACAGTCAGGGCAGCCAGGATCTGGAACCAGCTTCCAAGGGAAGTGGTGCTGGCTCCTACCTTAGGGGTCTTTAAAAGGAGGCTTGATTACTACCTAGCTGGGGTCATATGAGCTTAACTTAGTGGGGGTCATATAAGCCCAGTATTCATTCCTGCCCAGGGCAAAGGGTCGGACTTGTTGATTTGCTCAGGTCCCCTCTGGCCCTACATCTATGAATCTATGAAAGGTAGCCAGCAAACTGAAATGTCCCATTATAGCTTTCATCAAGTAGAATTTTGCCAAGAATCCCTTAGAGTGCTTGTCTGTATGAACTTGCACAGAAACATTCACCCTGCCAGTATGTAGACAGCTTTCTGTGCCCTCCTTGGTTTCCATGTCAAGGACTTGCTCCCCATTTCCCACTGATTGCCTTGGCTTGAGACTAAGCTTCTACATAGTGTGTTCAAGACATACCTGGCCTACAGCTGGTCTTTGAAACCTGCCTTTTCAACTTGTTTTAATTTTTTCTTTTTTAAAAAATCTGGGACCCATTTTAAGTTTACTTTTTCTTGCCTTGCCTCATTTTTTTTTAATTCCAGTTTCTGTCATATTCTCACTGATACCTGATACTCTGTGCTATATGGCTTTTCTAGCTAAGTGGGACTCTTTTCTTCCCATCACTCTAACTAGGCCTCTCCATTGACCATCACCGTGCCTTTCCCTAGGTTACCTGATGTCAAGATATATCAGTCCTGTGAAAGCGCTATCCCCCAGGGAACTCCCCTATAGTCAGGCCATTCATTGATCTGTGGGTAAAAACCTGGATTTGACCTGTATTTAGCAGTACAAATGTCTTGTTAATTCATAGGGAGGTAAATAATGTATTTTATTTGACAGCATCATATATTATATCTATTTTTCAATCTTTTCTCCTCTTCCTTTTTTGGGTTGGAAATGCATTCCTTTCACTATTGATTTTATCTTTTCCATTGGACATATGTTCCTTTTTTTTTCTCCCATGTTTTGGAGATGGATTTAAATCAAGTTTAGTGACTTAAACTGACATAGTAGCTGTCAAAGTGAAAGCCCTTAAGATTGAAGGCCTTTATTTGTTTCAAATACCAGGACAGTGGCAGTAAAATGTTCCCTACCTACACCATCCTGCCAGAAGGCCTTAACCCTAAACTGGATGATTGAAGGGCAGGTGCTATGTATGTGAAGTTAGATCAGTTTTTGTGCCTATTCTATCCCTGATCCTTCTGTTAAGATCACTGATGATGGGGTAAATTTTAGAGTTATGCTGTAGATATTCTACTTGGCTAAAATCAGTAACTCATTTCTCATAGAGCATACATGCTACCATGTATCATGGTAACAAGGTTATCCTCTCGCAGTCTAGGCTGAGGGTGCATGCAAGTGTTCAGATCACCTTATCTAAGTTGTATGGTTTGGTTTGAGCAGCCTAAACTTGTATTGATAGAGCACCACGGAAGCATTTGGTATTGATGGAGGAGGTAGGCAGGCAGCGTGTGGGCTGCCAGAGATTGCTGAGCACAGGGCAATCCTGTTCAGTCCTGCCTGGCTGGCCTCCACAGGGGGGGACTATGATCCTCTTAAGAACTCTCCCTCACAGTGACCCTTCCCTCTTGCCCTGCTCAGAGGCTTCAATAAGACACCCAGAGCAGCCCCTCTCTTGTTAGTTGCAAGTTTCTCTGCTGGATCCTGCCATAGATCCCTACTCCTTGTGCCCAAGCCTACAGACCCAGGAACTGCAGAGAGGCCTTGTTGTTCTGCACAACTCTCACTGGAGGCTGTGGGACATGATTCATGTTCATCTGCAGATGACCCAGCAGATGTTCATGCTGGCATGTGCTGTCCTTCCCAGGATCCAGGAGCATAGTGTTTATTGCAGGGCTACTTTACCAGACCTTATGGCCATCAACCATCATGAATTGACTGGCTACTTCCATCTGGCAGAGGAAGCTGAGGCCCTCCTGGATGCCACTGATCTTTGGTGTGCTTTGGGAGTACCTCCAGACCATCAAGTGGCAGTTTGGAGCCCCCAAGGCCAGCAGCAACTGGTGGGAATGGATCATTCTGAGCACCTGGGATGACAAACAGTGGCTGTAGAACTTCCACATGTGCTGGGCCACCTTCCTGGATATCATCGCTGAACTGGTCCTCCTACATTGAATAGCAAGGTATTAGCATAACATCATCCTTGACTTTGGAGAAGTGAGTCATCATCACCATCTGGAAGCTTACCACCCCAACAACCTTCACTTCATCACCATCCAGTCTGATGTGGGCAAATCCATGGCCAGAGTAGCCTACCAGGAGGTCTGTGGGGTAACCCAGGACATGCTGGCAAATAACTTTATCCATCATATCAACCCTCAGAAGCCATTGCTGGCCCTCTCCAGATGGGCATCCCCAATTTCATGGGAGCCATTGATGGCACAAACATCCCTATCCTCTACTTGTTCCAAGGCTCTGTGGAGTTCATCAGTCATAACGACTTCTCTGTCATGCTACAGGGCATCATCAACCACTGTGGGCACTTCACCCACATCTTCACCAGCTAGACAGGCAGCACCTACAATGCCATGGCCATCTGAAGTTCCATTCTTCCCTAAATGGTGAAGAATGAATGCTACATCCCTGGAACCCCCACTATTAGACAGGAGTCAACATCCCTCATGATTGGGGACCTGACCTACCCTGCCCTGCTTGTGAAATCCTACATGGGGCACTTGGACCACAGGAATAAATGCTTCACCTGTTGCCTCAGCAGGTGCCATATGACTTTAGTGTGCCTTCAGCTCCCTCAAGGCACATTGGAGGGCTCTGAAAGGGCACTTTGACATGGCCAAGAAGTAACTGTCACATCTCATCTCCGCTGCATTCATTCTGCACAACATGTTTAAGGCCAGAGGTGGGCATTTTTCATGAGGCCTAAGCAGGTGAGGTGCAGTGCACTGCCAAAAGCACAGCAGTGTTCAAGGGCAAACCATGGTGCACTCCTGCCAGAATGTGCATTCCCGGGACAGTCCAAATGGCAGGAAGTCCTGGTCAGGGAATCCCTGGTAGATTATCTCCTGGAGTGCCAGGGTGGGGAATAGTCCTCAGGGGAGTAGGGCCTGAGGACACTGGGAGGTTGGAAGCCTTGAGTGGCTGAGCCTCAGCCTTGGGCAGAAACCTGTCCACCATACAGCTCCTGCCTCAGTTTTCCTATCTTTGGGGTTCATTCCTTCTGAGGGCTCTGTGAGGGAAAGACCCTCTCTCCAGCACTAGTGGACTCCATTTGCTTTCTTTTTCAAGACTCCTGCCTTCTCAACACAACCTTTCTTGGTGAGATGAGCAGGGACAGAGGGGGAAAACTTTTTTGGTGCCTGATGTAATAATACAATGCCATGTTCCTATCACTGTGTGTTTCCACATATCCCTGACAGGGGAGAGGTGTTGTTCCAGTGTTTGGAAATGGATTGATTAGCTCTTTTCAGCAATGGAGGGTGGGCTTGAGGGGCACCCAGGATGGTGTGACCAAGTCAGATCTATTTTATCACTTGTTGACTGATGAGGTGTAAAATGCCCAAGGTCAGAGGAAAGGGGAGGAGTGGGGGTGTGTTCTGGCCAGTGCTTAGTGAAGAGTTGAGCAATTAGCTCCCTGAACCATGTGCTTTGTCCAGCTAGGGTAGAGGCATAATACTAACCCCTAGCTTCATCTTTTCATGCACTGGGACACTCCCTTTGGGAGTTTGTATCATGATGAGCTGGTCAGCGGTTCTCAGTAGTGGCCACTTGCAGCTGTGGAAAGGGAGGGGGAGTGGCCCCACAAGTTCCTTCAGGTGACAGCTTGGGGTGGTGGCTTACTGGCAGTGAGGCCCAACTTGCCAGACACCACATCCTTCTCTTCATGGGTGTAGCCCATGATCTGTCACTGACATGTTTATGGGGTTTATGCTGTATGGGTCCTCTCCATGTCCATGCCATGAAGTGTTAACCATGCAATGGGCACTCTCTCTGGACTATCAGGATCAGTGCTGGAATGTGGTGGCCAGAACCAGAGGGGTTACTATCAGGAGCAATAAATATATGCTCTTGGAGACATCCAGGCAATTGTCTAGCAGTTAAGATTAGCAAATGCAAAAGTTGCAAGTTTGCAACCTGCAAGTGGAATACGTCTGTCACAATTTAACCAAAGTGTTGAATCTAACAGTTTGCACTGATTAATGGACTGACAGCCCCCAAAATAAGCAGAACTACAAGATTAGCTGATCTAACAGGTTTTTTAAAGGTCCGCCATAACAAGATCTGACCACCTAATATAATTAGCACATTCCAAGGAATCCAAGGAAAAAGAAAGCAAGGGGTTGAGCTTAGGCAGAGTAAAGCTAATTTCAGACTTCAAAGTAATGTGGTGTAATTTGCTTATTGGGTGAACCTGAGTTTGTGCAGTAACCTTTCATGATAATTTCTAACACTTTTTAATCCCATAGGGTAACAGCTATAGGGCAAGATGGTGAGTGGCTCTGAAGCCAACAGATTAGCATAAGATAAAGCATAAAGGAACATGCATGTCAAGTGACCAGTTAGAAGGACCATGGCTGTACCAAGGCTTGACCCCAGACTCCCAGTGTGAGTGAGGACCAGATCCTGACCAAGGGACCTTCCCGGTGACCCCTTGGGCAGCATTGATTGGAGATGCCTGACTTCGCTGCAACAACTTGGCGCACACCTGGCATAGATGGACAGCTGATAAGTTGCCAACTCCATGTTGGAACTCTCTGTCATTTTGTCTATCTGTTGTTATTATTTACTATTAACTCTTTATTATTGTACTATTTGTTTGTCGCATTAACCTGTCTGTTAACTGTTGTATGCTAAGCTATAAGTAAATTTGCCTTTACTTCACTCCTGAATCGCCTCCTTGATCCCGAACCCAGCAGCCTAACAGCTGATACACTCACAGTACCTAGCCACCCTGTGACACTGGAATCAGGAGAGGTGGGCTTTGTTAGGGTCTCCATGTCAGGATTGGAAATAGGACTGCATGCTTGCCAGGCCTCCACATTGGGACCATAAGTGGGAGTGGGCAGTCTTTGGCGCCCTGTGCTGAGACCAGGAGGACTGATGGACATTCTTGGTGTCTGACAGGGCCTCTGAAGAGTCATTGGAGGAAAGGGTCTGGAAAAATCTCTTGGCCTTCACATGGGAAATGGCATCTTTGAGAATGTGACTTCCTCCAGATTCAGAGGGGTCAAGGTCCACTGGGGATCAGGTGTTTGGGAAGGTGCTTGTCCTAGGGCCCCCTGCAATGTGGATAGCATAGCATTAGTGTCAGCATCCTGTGTTATGATCACCATGCTGTTAGAGCTGTCCCCTGGGTCCAGCTTCTTGGTGCCCATGGCCTTGCTGCACTAGAACAGGTCAGGAGAGCTATAATCCAGCTCTAGCTGTACCCACACCTGCACCTTCACCTGTATCCCTGCTTCTCCTGTCTCCCCGGGGCCTCCTGCACTGTCTGCCCCTAGAGACCTTCTGCTACCCACTGTAAATCCTCCCCTATTGGTGAGATGGGTGTGCAGGGTGGCAACAGTTCTATCACTCAAGAGGAAACAGGACAGCTCCTTATAGAAGAGCATGGTTTGCCTCCTGCTTCTCAGGTCTGGTTGGCATCGTGAATCCACTTGACTTGGGTCTTCATCCATTTGATTTTTGAACCCGCACTATGTCCAGCCCTGGTTGTAGCTCTGTGCTCTCATCTCTTCGGCAATCTGCTAAAACACCTCCTTGTTGTGGTGCATACTGTAGAGCTGTTCCTGGGTTTCCTCTTTGCTCCAGATGGTGATGAGGTCCCTTCTGTCCTCGACAGCCCAGTTCTGTTCCCAGCTGTTGGTACTGGAGGAAGGTGGGCTGATCCCTGCCATGCTGTTAGGTGGTGCCCCTAGGGTCTGGGTATCTGTGGGTGGGTCTGGATGTCTCTGGGCTGGTGAGGATTGGGTCATGAGGGTGTAGGTGGGGCACATGGTTGTGGGTCTTGGCATGTGGCTCACTCTCATTCAGACTGGGTGTAGGTCTGGGTCTGGTCAGGTATGTGCTGCACTTCAATGATTCCTGCTTTGCTGGTCACACTTCCTTTAACTCTGATCTTTCCACCGTATCCTGTACCAACTCAGCTAGCCAGCTTCTGTTAACAGATGTAACTAGCTCAGCTAGGTTCCCTTCTTTTTCTTCATGATGAAAAAATTTAACTTGTTTGTTTGTGGATCACCAATAATTAGGTAACCAGTTTTCACAGTGATGGTTGATTAGCTAACTTCTTCTGAAGAGACCGCAAAAGGAGAACCATAACATCACACCATAAAACCTTGTTCTGTGTCCTAAAATATTATTAAAATAAGGGATAGACTCTTTTTGAATGGATATAGGATACTGAGACATTTTGAGAGAGGCCAGTTTTAATACCATTATTTGACAATATATCTCTTTAATAATGATAAGTAAAGAGCTTTACAGAATTTATTGCAAAGGAAAAATATCTTCTGTTAGACTATGCTGTTGGGAATCTAAAATCTTTCCAGATATTGCAGTGTGGGTTTAAAATGGCTAGCAAAGCTGCAAATATAGAGCTGTAAATCTGTGGCATGGCAGAAACAATCAGAAGAGTAAAGAGTAATGATTAAACATTTAATCAGAAGCATTATACTTTGTTGTGTTCCCATTGTAGCTGCAGGAAAAGATGCTGTAACAGATCTTTAAATAGAAAACCTGAGGCTAAATTCCACTTCATCCATCAAAAGCAGCTGCTAGGAGATGACCTAATTTTAGCGGCTTATCAATTCCTTAGTGCTTGTTGGTTGATGTAACTTTGATCCTCTGATGCTAGATGACTTTTGTGCTGAATATAGCTAGAATTTAATGTGAATCTTTTGGATGGCTGCCCAGCCAAGCTGCATAATCCAAACAAAGAGAGAGAGCAGTACATGATTCAAGCTACTCACGTGTACAATAATACAAATATATGTACCCTGATTCCTTTGGGCAATCAGCTTCATGTCACCAAGCACATATTTCAAATACAGTGTCCTTGGCTTTCCCCCCTTCCCCCCACCAAACAATGCCTTGCTTTTCATGGAAAAAACAACACAAGATGCTGCAAGATTCAGCCGCTGCCAAGAAATAATGATAGAGTCAATAATTGCAGGACGTTTTTAATGAATGTTTTCCAAGCAAATCATTGCCATTTCAAAGGGCTGTTATTTCTATTTATGTAGAGATTAGCCTACATGTTATCAAGGAGAGAGAATGGCTTTGTGTTGGGTTTGGTGTTTTTTTGGTTTTTTCTAGTTTCTTCAGTATAAAATGTCTTTCTCTCTTTTTTTCTTTCTTTTCATGTGGATTGCAACTTGTTTTCCTTTTCTCTCCCTCCCTTTTTTTATTTGGCTCTTCAATGAAGCCATCTGTGACACACATGCATGTTATGGGTGTGTGAGTGGGGCTTCACACATATTTACTTGCCCTAGTTGGCATTATTTGCTATTCATTGGAGATGATGGAGGAGTTGTTTGTATGCCCTATTTTTCACTTTCTGAGTAAGTTAAGCTACAAATAAGGGAGGGGTCAGCCTGTGGCACAGATTTCTTTCTGGGAAAGAGTATGTCTGGTGTTTATACCCAGGGAGGATTTAGACTGGGAGGATTAGGCAGGGAGGATTTCTGGGTTTTCTTCCTGGCACAGAGAATTACTCACTGTGTGAGCTTGGGCAAGTCATTTAGGGCATATTTTTCACACTCCAGTTGAAGTGAATGAGCACTGCATGTAGGCAGCACCTCTGCAAATGAAATCATTTACCTTGAGTTTATGTAGCAATGAAAGAAATATATCAATCCTTACCTCCGCATATGCAAACTGCATCGCAGGGACGTAGATGGGAAATTTAGCATGTAAATCTCCAATTCTAATATGCAAGTGCCCAGCAGGTATAACTGCAGATTTTCACATTTGTTTTTTTTTTCAAAACTGAGTCCTGAATGACACAATCACCACAGAGTAGCCAGTAAAGTAAAGCGGAAATAGATATGTCCATGTATCTTACTTTCTATGTAGTACCTCCATTAAAATGCAGTTAAATTGTAATATGTTAGCTGACTTCCTGACTAAACCTCATATTAACTGGCAGATGCTTGAAGTATTAAACAATCCAGGTAATACATGGTTGCTCTCACAGGCATCAGTTTTACATTGTCTGCCATATTATTTTGAAACTGGGACTGCATAGCTCTGGACACTATGAACACACACGGAAAGAGACAGTCCCTATTCCTGAACAGACAAAGTTAACACAAGGTGGGAGAAAGGGAACTGAGATACAGTCTAATTATGTCTTACCAAAAGTCACATGAAAGATAGTGGCAAACAAGGCAATTGAGCCTAGATATCCAGTGCCTCCTCACAAGCCCATCTTTCTCTTTAAACACATATTTCCCTGATCTCAGTTACCTTAACTGAAGTCAGCAATGATTGTGGTGGGTAGCAGCCTTGTAACCACTGGAACACCTTACTCTTCAGGGGACACTGAGACCCTACCTGGACCTTTAGGGCCCAGCTTTGTTACTACTGGTGTCAACAGATATTTGCCAGTGACTTTAATGGGGTAGGGACCAGGCTTTTTCAAAGTACCAAGGTAAGCATGCAAATCATGTGCCTGCTGCTATCATTAGAAAGAGAGGGAGAGGAGTAGTCTGAGCAGGAATGGGAGCCAAATGTTTCAGGGTTTTAATCTGTGGCCTTGAGTAAGTCATTTATTCTCCAGGCCTCAGCTTCTCCTTGCATCAAATGAAGCCATCACTTACCCCCCTCCCTCATGGGTAAGCATGAGCATTAACTAAAGCATTGGAAGATTAAAAGTGAAGTATGAATTATTTCTCATCAGTAATATCACTTGGAGCAGTACTCTGTCAAAAGAAATAACTCTACTCAAATCAAATACAATGCTGTGTTACTGAGCATTTTTTTTTCGTCTGGATAAGTGGTTCTGTATCTCATGCAGTCTTTTGTGAACTCTGTTATCACTGCAGCAACCTCCTGCTTTGTGTCAGTGTTCCCAAGGTTTATTTCAATCCCTGTGGCTAATTAGCTGGAAATACAGAATTGCCTGGATAGTATTAACTAGGTTGGGCTAACAGATAAGAGAGAGCTTGCATGGTAGCCAGGCTGTGCTGTAAAGTACGCTGCTAAGCAACGTCACTAACTGGCACATTTACCCGACTTACACAAGAAACCAGAAGAGCCAGTGATGAGTTGGGAACCTAGATGCATCTCATTAACCTCGATGTGGCAGCTATAACTACTCCACCTATACTTAACCCATATACTGGGAATCCATGGATGTAGGTTAACCTAGATAACTGCATATCTGCGTACACTTTTCAACCCACTTTCTGTATATGTCTCAGAGGTGTGTAAATGAATCTGTAATTCTGTAAAGTATCAAAACCAACTGTGTGCACATTTGCTTTTAAATCAAATCATGCACATTGTGTTGACAAGTGCAGAGGTGATCAAATATATGTAATGACCCTGAAGCAGAAAATGCCTTTGAAGGCAAAATGATTCTTCCAACTTTTATGAAAACAAACATTGTATTTGTGCATCTGCATTTGTGTTTAGCTAGATAGTGTAATGAGAACTAGTTTATATTTGTATTCCTTGTTCTGGAGAAGTTAGTACACACCGTTGCTAGCTGATTTTAAAGGAACTGCTAGCACACTAAAAGTAAACCAATTCTGGACCATTTATTTAATGGAACCAATTTCCTAAATAATATTTACAGGTCACATGAAAAGATGTAGACACAAAATTGCATATAATAAAAAATAGGTACCAAATCATACACTGCTCTTGGATATTTATATCTGTTTGCAGAGCAGTTATGAAACGCAGTTACAAATAAGAGTGAATCTTTCTGAATACTATAGTACATGTGCTCTGGGCTAAATTCTGGCTAAGATCTATGTGTCTATGGAGTTTCTCTGGACTGACAGTGGTATATATTAAAAGTTGAATTTGGCTTTGTGTGTATCCCAAGTGTTATTGCACAGATTACTTACTCCCACAACTAGGCCTTTGTGTGTGAGAAGGACAGGCTGAAATAGCAGTTCTGTCATCCTAAAAGAGCCACAGGGTTTTGCAGACATTTTGGCTCAAACGGTTGTTTCTTTCTAAAGGATGAGTCCTATGATGTGTTATGATGAACGTGCCAAATTCTGATCTCTGGCACATAGTGACACCTGCAAACATCTGAAAAGACCTTCAAACCTACCCTTTTAAGAAAAAAAACCTTTAAGAATTTAATGGGCTCTGGGAAAAGCCTTATTCTGTTAACCTGTCTAAAGATTGGAGCTCTGCTGCTTTAGCCACTAAATCGGTCAGGATTGACTTCTTAAGCAGGTTCTTGGCCTCTGCTGTTAGTGGGGTAACACCCACCAACACTACTAACTTAGGTGAATTCTGGATGCTCTTGCCCATATTGGTAAGGTGGAATGGGAACTGGATGGTAAGGAAAACTGACTTAGGAAAACCATGGGCCCAGATAGGCAGCAGTTAGACATAGACTCTGAGGATCTCAGGTTTTCCAGTCAGGTGCCTAAAGCATCAGGTAAGCACCTAAATCCCTTAATGACCCTTAGTTAATTTCCCAAAGTCAAGAAGGGTATTTGTAGTGGAGTGTGGGGGGATTGAACCTAGTCGTAGGCTAGTGCCTCAAACTCTGTAACTTCTTGCTGAACGTCTATAGGAAGAAGCTCCCTCAACTCTCAGTGAGACAAGTCAGAGAACTTGCAGTATCAACAGTGGACCACAGAATTGGGGAGAATTTTCTTGTGGTTTAGATGATTTGTTTAGGGGGCTTGTTGTTGAATGCTGCTATTGAAAGATCTATAACAGAAGTACCAGTCCTGGAACTTTTAGGAAGCAATACACTTGATGCGTTCAATACATTTTTGTACTCTTGTGGCGTGAATAAGTACAGGCTGTGGGTAAGATCTGGTGTTTGCTCAGCATGTACAGTATCTTTTATAGAAGGGAAAACAATGTGTTACATTGCCATTAATGGAAATGATAGTTAAGTGCAATAAATCCTTTTGCATCAGTGGGAGATTAGAGCATATTGTGAATATGATTTCAGTATATATGCTATATTCTGCAAGGATCTCTCATCAACAGCAACTTCAAAAGTTACTTTTATGCCACTTCTACTCAGCTGACAAGAACACTTGACATTTTGAGAAGGTTTAGAATAGAAAACATTAGCAGTCCTTGTTGATCGTGTAACTCATTGGCAAAAACACCACTGTTTAAATATCATGTTCAGTCATCACTGGAGTGCAATCTAATGAGTTAAAAGACAAATACTTCACAAAAGTGACTTGTCTTGTAACTTTTTTTGCCTTACAAATCTGCAAAATTAAAAACACTGACACTTTCTTACCCTGAAACATCACTTTAAAAACCGACACATGGTCATACTGTACATTATGAAACACAGCTCTAAATAGCAATGAATTCTAATTTTGCTTTTGCAAATTCTAGCCCTGTATGCCCTACCCTGGCAAAACTCTTAGGGTAATCCATCACATTTTTTCTGGAGCATGACTTGCAAAATTGGACCTAATATTCGTAACCACCTTTGCTATTTGTCTTACCCATTGCCTCCAAGTCTGAGGATGTGTTTGGCCTTATTAAGGCAGAAGCATTCCAAGTTTTTCTCATGGAGAAGAAAATGTAATCTCTTCTTTCCTTCCACTAAGACAATAATGGCTTGATTTTTTCCTCTAACTGAACTGACAAATCTTACAGAGTTTGCAGTTTGGTGTTCCTCAAAGAATGAGCCCTCTGATGTCTCTGACTCATTTGTTTGTCTATTTAAGTTTCCAGTACATAACAGTTGAATAAAAATGACCTTCCCATAAATATCTGAGAGCAGTTCTACTATATTAGACTAATGACTGCAACATGAGGAAAGCCAAAATAAGCATTTTGCCAGTATCAACATAAATGATGGATATGCATTTTGCAGCAACTTAAGAATTTTCATTGCCAGTTTGCAGAACCCACATTAACTCTTGATGGAATTATATATTTTGACCATGAATAATGTTTCCATGCAGATAAATATGGTAGATTAATTTCTGCTTGGGCTTGTACTATCTATCATAAATCCAGAATAAGTCCATTAAAATCAAATAGTTATGCCTCAGTGCAACTGAGATCAGAATTTGGTCCACCATGTGCTGTCCCCTTAAAGCCAAATGAAGCTGAAGGGCCAGATTCTGATATAAGATGCACAGGTGTAAAGCAGGTGCAGAGCCTCTCAGTCTCAGAGTTGACTTGTGCATAGATATGTGACTTCAGACCTTGGCTTGCAAGCAAGGAATTAAAACAATACTAATTTCAAGCTCTACTGAAAACACAGGGGAAGCAAATGATGTCTGAGAAATGGAAAATAACAGAATAGGTAGGATAAATGTTAGCCAGAAAGCGAGGGAAAAAATTGAATTTTTTTTTAAAATCCTCCCAAAATGTGTGCACAGAAATCCGTGTCCTAGTTTTAAGGGGTGGTATTGTTTAAAAACCTCCCTTTTACTTTAAAAGTGGATGGATTAGAATGAGAATCATTTATCTAAATGATTTTCTAACTTTCAACAATAGTAAGATCTTGAGCTGAACTAATTTGGGTTTTCCAAGACCTAAACCACCCACACTTTCCATGTATAGACTAAAGCCTCAATCAGAGAACTGGTAGTAAAAGTTCAAGAACTTCACTGCTTTAACAAGTATGAATTCAGTTCAGCTATCCAGTTCTAAAACTGATTAGGTTCAATATGGTAACATTATGCAAGTGATAACTTTAAGGATATTAGACAGATAATAAAAATGAGAAAGATGTTTCCATTCAGGAATAGCTATGGAACAAGCAGAGCTGTTTTGGAAGTACATAGTATCAGACTGTATCAATCTAATGGCAGGACTCTTTCCACAGACTTACCATGACATTGCATCCCAAATCTATCTGTACTAGATAGCTTGTATCTTAGCTGAGAATAGCTGAAAGTCTGAAACCTTTTCAAGTACAGTATGTGTATCCTGTTTCACTTCATTGCTTTCCTTCATTACTATGGTAATCTCCTTCTCTGTGTGTGTTTATAGAAAGCTTGTTCTCCAGGTTAGAAAACAAGAATTGCTTTCATTGTTGGGCTTCTTCCAAGCTCTGTTATTAATTATAAACATATTTTATTCAAATATTTTTCATGACCTTCTGTTTGGAAACTAGACTATTTAAAGACCCGGGTAACATCGCAGGTCCTAGGTTTGCCAAAGGCCATATTGTCCAAGGGGAAAGATCCAGTATGAAATGCTTATCATTTCCCCCTCCCTTTGCCATAGTTCCTTATTACTTTCACTTCTCTGGTGAGCTCAGTTTTCTATCCACAGCAAATCTCATATACTGCATTCTCAAAATGTAGTAGTCATGAAAAAAAATCTAAACCTATTTCTGTTATAGTCAAGTTTGGATTAAAAAAAATAAAAGCCTGATAGTTATTTTAAGAGTGATCTGTCAGAAGGCCCTGGGTAAAAGACTGGCTGAGCATAACAAGTTTTTTCCTTTAGTCACAATTTGAAATGGGAAAGCTCTTTTAGTATCCACTAACAATCAGATTATGTGGAAAAGATAAAAATATCTCCACAAAAAATTCCAGGAGACTTTTATTGCTTTTGACAAGAGATAAAATCTAATTTTCTGAGCAGCTTTCTCATCCTTTCCAATATTCTTGATCTTTCCTTTTGGAATCCCTTGGAAAAAGATAGTCAAAAAGCCTTCTGACTTTTCCCAGTTAATGTAAGCAAAGTTAATATTAAATATACTGTGCCTGAAACATTTGGATCAGAATTATTGCTTTTCCTTCTTGAGGCAGCAGAATGGTTTGACACATCTTTTATACTCAGTTCACAAGATAAAACTGCAAAAGCTGCCTTTCCTTCCTGTGGAAACTTCTTTATAGGTTTCTCATTGTGACAAGTTCTTCACAGAACCATAATTAAATATTAGTGAATTTATCTGTAAGAGGGTGTTAGACTTCAGGACTTGGCATACAGACACAGAGCTCTTCTGGACACATCCTAAGGTCTCCTTTTTTTTTTTAAATATAGCAACAATATATGGTCAGCAGCAGGGTATGATGTTGCTATTGTTTCTTTTGTCCCATCATAATTGCAGGACTTCTCCCTTTCTGCAGTGGGTGCTCATTCCAACCCAACATGACATGTAACCAGATGGTGTCTCCACTTGCTCTCAACACAGTGTACATGGCTCCAAAAGGGGAGGATCCATGTTGTGGGTTTTGTTGTGGCTTAGATTAACATTAAAGATGAACTCGGGAAAGGGGTATATAACCATTGTTCATTCAGCAGAGACAACAACAGGAAGTAGTAAACCAACCTCATTGCAATGCATAAAAAAGGGAAGAGCAGCATTTTCAGAAGCTCGTTACTTTTATCACAGCATCCAAACTCCAGGAAATCCTAGTTTATACGCTGCTGTTCCCTGTTCTGGCTGGAATTGGAAGATGGGTCAGGAGTTCACTGAGTTATTTTCATACAGGCAGCATCAGTAATAGTGATGTTGTGAGTATCCTTTTGGACACTTTGGTGAGGAACAATGAGAGGCACCAGACTGGACATGGGTTGAGGGTTCTGTAAATTTTCAATGATTGCAAACATTACAGAAGAAGTACTGATGGATATTTTCAAATGTGCTGCATTTTTGGGCATACAGTTACAATCATTTGTTGGTGTCTGATGGACTGGGTAACTCATTGGCTGAAGAGCAAGACTAAAACAATAGGGGAACTAATGGACATAATAATACTGGAACCATGTTTGGAAAGTCTGTCTTTAAGTCTGGAGCACCAACATTGTTCATAGGCAGAGGCAGTGTAGTAACAAGAGGACCACCTGAAGACTGAGTGATATTGAGAAACAGGACCCCACCCTACAATTAAAAAATAATCATTTGGATACATGGAGAAGCCACCACAGAGAAGAATGAAGATATCTGGTACCCCAAAGGAGGAACTGATAAAGGCAAGGACACTCAGTATTCAGGATGACATTACTAGCTCTATCTGTCTATTCCCACTGTGAGCACATATTAAATCTTCTTGTAACTACATGTAAATAGTAGGTTTTACTGAGACTGGGAGTACTTTCCTAGACTCCAAGATCATGGAACTGGGTCATGACCACAGAAAGGAAAATATTCCAAGCAAGAAGAAGATGGTCTTGTCAGAGTTGTGTCTCAAACATGGTGGGCTTAGGCGGGGAATAAAGCCTCATTCTGAACATCACTCTGGGACTGGGGAGTGTGCGTGTGCGTGCTCAGTTTTTAACTTTCATGAATTTTTCATTATTGCCTTTGATAATTTGGGTCCTCTTAGAAGATAACATGTTTAAACAAATTTGATCATATATTCCATGGTAATAATGAAAAAAGATTCTCCTCCCTGAAAAGGGAGTTATATTCTGTTCTTGGTCCTGGGACTCACGCCTTTATTAGCAGCAGTAACATCCAGTAGGAAATGTACATGTTTCTTAATACTGATTTTTCTATAAGCCATTGGTAGAAAACAATTTGGGAAGCTTCCAGTTTATCCACTGCTTATTTATTTCTGCTGTTTGCCAAAACCACAGAAATTCAACACTTCCTAGTGTTAGAGATCAAGCTGACCCCTGACTAAACCATTTAAAATCTTGGATTACTTTGCCTTCTTTCTGCTGCTATTCTAGTGATGTCCAGTTTTATTTTGAACTTTGGTCATGGAAAATCTTGATAAACTCTAATCTAGGCTCTAATAAATGTAGAGCCTTTGATAGAGAATTGTTCATGAGAGACACCTGTGAGAAATGTCTACTGTGTGGGTAAATACCATCTGCCTGAAAAAAATGTTTTCCTTCTGTGGCTTTTCCAGCAAGTAAATGACACAAAGCAACCTTTCTTTTTATCCCTCTCTGTCCATTTTCTTGTATTGGTTTGATCTTGCACTGATGTGATAAAAGTGAGCTTGTGACTCGAAACTAAATTTTGTACTTACACATATCTTGGAAAGCTTTTTAGTAGTATATCTTATCAACTTGATAGGTGCCCTCCCCACCCCCTGCTGCCATCTTGGAACCAGAAGTCCCACCCCATCACATGGTGTGTGACATCAGAAACCCCATCCCCAATCCCCTGTCACATGATCTATGACATCAGAAACCCTGCTCATCTTCCTGCCCCTTGCCCATCACATGATGCATGGCATCATAAACCTTACACCCCTCATCACATGGTGCATGACATCAGAAGGGTCACCCATCAGGCCCCAAAGCTCACCCCTTATACGGCATGGCCTGCCCTTGACCACATAGCATAGGCATGACCTATCAGGTAGCAGGGGGTTGTTACACCTGTAACAACCCATCCTACCATCCTCAGCCAATTGGTGGGGGTCTCAGGGGCCGCAGACCTCTCCACAAATGGTGCTAAACCAACCAGAGTAAATAGAGGGGTGGGGTCTAGGCTGCAAGTCCCTCAGTCTATCTGTTTTCCAAAGCATGTTTTCTGAGACCACACTAAGTCAGACAGAAGCAGATATGGTTTCTTACATTATATTGTTAAGACCCCTTGTCTTCACTTCACCACCAAGACTTGTCAGACGCCTGCACAGAAAGCATTACCATAGCAATAGTTCTGAAGAGGAGGGGAAGATAAAAGATAGTATCCCCCTAGCCCAAAGACTGCCTGAGATACGTGAGAGTGCAACGGACCTGTGAGCCAGAAGGCCAGACTCTTGGATCAGCCATTGAGGATTCAAGAGGAGAGGGGTGCCTTGTGCCAGACCCTGAGTAGAAAGATAACGTCAGTAAGGGAGCACAGATGCTGGTAAGAGGCTTGAAGCATAGCTGTGGGGAGAGTGGTGGCGGTTTTGGGGACCACGGTGGGGTAGGAATTAGCTAAGACTTGATTAAACCGTGAGTAAGGTTATTTTTCATTTGAATCCCCTTAGATGAAGCTTTTTTAATGACCCCAGAAAGCTCACACAATAGCATGCCCATAAACCTGACACGGGAAAAAAGGAGGTGCTTTTGTGAAGAACAAAGATCTGTTGTTTCAGCAGATGATGGTGATTATGATGATGATGATGATGATACTATGACTCTTACAAGAAAGGAATAGAACTAACAGCTCCGGTTTCATGTCAAGGACGTAAAAGCATCATGAAAGCTTTACACATGTTTCTTTTTATGGTATAATGAACTATTTTTTGAGAATGAGGCTTTTTGACGAATGCATGGGATGTGTTTTTGATGAGTGTGGTCAAGGTAGTTATGAATGTCTTACCTGGTTAGATGAAGGTATAAACCAGACAATTTGGGAACTTTGAGATGAGCTCTGTATTGAAAGTGTTTTATATCTTGTTATCACCATAGGCTATGCCATGAATTGCCTGCACCTGACAGAAACATTTGGCCCAGGGCAAAGTGATTTTAAATGCCATTCATTATGCAGAAAATCCTAAGGCTACTCTTTATGGGTTGATTAGTGAGGAAGATAAGCCTTTGTTGTCTTGTACCGAATGCTTAATTGGGACTAGAAATTATAAATCCCTTCTTAGGAGAAGGGTTTAGCACAAACAGTTTCAAAATGTATTTTTAATGGTGTTACTTGGTTTTTGGGGAGGTGGGAGGAGGTTTGAGGGGGGGAAGGAGAATTAGTCCTGTGAGTTAGGCGTGTGCAAAGTGGCAAATATTCGATTAGGATTCAGCCTATTTGGAGGGACAGTGATTTGATTCGGTGATTTGAGTCACTGTCCTGATTTGATCTGGCTGAATCAGATTCGAAGATTTACCAGCAGGAGACAGCTGTGTCCAGCGTGGTGGAGGACTGCTGCTTGTTTAGTTTATGGCCGAATCTCCGAATCAGCGCCAAATCTCTCCAAATCAATTTGGAGGCTTCCAATCTGATTCAGACCTTTTAGTGGGTCTCCCAATTCAATTTGGATTTGGAGATTCAGTCACCAAATTGGGCCAAATCTCCTCCGAATTGAATTGGCTACCAAAGCTTTGCACAGTCCTACTATGAGTGTGTTGCAAAGATAAAACCAGCAAGACTTAGCTGACACTAGCCTATCAGACTAAACACATCATTGTCACTAGAAATTATAAAAGCCTTTTTTAGGAGAGAAAGGGTTTTGTAAAAGTTTGATGGAAATAAAGATGGTTTTAAAATGCATTCTCACTGGGCATGTCTACACAAGGTGCTCAATACGCAGTAGACTAGTTCTACTGTGCATTAGTTTGTCATGGCAAAAGCCGTGCTAAGGCACTAATATGTAGTAGAATTAGTGTAGTGCACATTAGCATCACTAAAAGACTGTGCACTGGTGCTACAGCACAGTAGTGCCAGTTACTGTGCATTGGGTTAGTACCTGTTATTACAGATACTGAACTTAATGCACCGTAGCAACGGTGCATTAATGCACACATAGACATGCCCACTGGTGTCATGTGCCCTTGCTTCAGTTTCTTGGGGAGAGAGCATGTTGTAGAGATAAAACCAGCTTACGTATCTAGAAGCAGGCATGGGTTACCTATGTAAGTGTCTTTTAAAGATAAAGCTAGCTTACATAACTAGAGGGTCTTAACATTAATTTTCATGAAAACAATTTTTAATGGTAATTTTGTTTTAAAGCTGAGTTTGGTAGATACACATTTGGATATGAAGGGTTTAACTTTATGAAAACACCTTTTAATAATGACTTTGTTTTAAACTAGAGTTTGGTATATATTTATTATTTTTACTTTATATGTATATACAAAATTTTACTTATGGTGTTATTTGAGCTGATCTAGTGGGAAACCACATGCAATTTTACCACAGCAAGGTATAAAATAATTTAAAAATGGAGGGGTTATTTGTGATTAGGTTAATATAAGTACATTAAGTGACAATACTGCCTGTAACTGTTTGATATCAAACAGAACCGCTTCTTCAAAAATAGAAAAACAGACCAAGCATATAGCTTTGTGTCTTTATCCAGTAGTAAAAGGTATATTTTCTGAAATAAGCTTTGAAAATTGTGCGTGCGTGTGCACACGCGCATAAGTGTGAAGCCCATTTGACCACTTTTGTGTGCAGAAACACAGAGTTTTCCAGTTAATTGAAAAGGAAAAAACAGTGAAAATATCCCTGCTATAGACAAAACTATAGTTTTTGTATTCTGAAAAAAGGAGATAACAATACTTAGCTGCTTCACAGGAGTATCAGGAAGCTTAATTCAATAATGTTTGTGAGGCAACTGGAAATCATCAGACTGAAGGGCCTGTAGCAGAACGGTGATGAGTATTGTATAGCGGGCTCAGTTCAACCTTGATTTTGTGGGCACCTACAAACACAAGAGGAAAAAACTCTTTGTAAAAACATCAGTAGCGCAAGCAGGGCTCACTCAGACAGCATCTGCCATCATAGGGTTTCAAATAACTCAGCAAACATTAACTAAACACCTCAATGAAACAGTTTGTTCCCAGTTTACCAGTGGGAAAACTGAGGCACCTCTGGGATGCTGCTGAGGTAGATTATCCTGTTTTTCAGTAATTTTGAGTGCCAGTAAGTTTCACTAAAGTCAATCGAAGCATTGGGCATGCAACACCCCTTAAACTCAGTCTGTGAGCAATTTGCCCAATATGTTATGGCAAGTCTTTGGCAGAAATGGGTAATAAAATCCATATGTCTGGAATCTGTCCCTGCTGTAGCCATAAGATTCTCTTTTTATTCCTCCCCCCATCTTTCTTTGATAACAAATCAAACCAAGGGGTAATTTAGTTTAGTGCATATAATTTAAAAATGCTACAGATAGCCTGGGTGTTAAAAGCTAACACATGCTCTGTTAGGAGTCAGAGGCTTGGGAATGTGAGGGCAGAATATTCATGCCAAGTACCTGAAAGTACCTGCTGGTAGGAAGCAGTGGCAGACTTTAAAGTGCTCTGTTAATTATTGTTGACATTATATCGCGAGCTTCCTGCTGTTCTTTCGCTGCCTGCCTCAACGTAAACTGCTTTGAGAAACTGTTTATTTCTATTCTGCAGATTGTGGAAACTCATATACTCTACAGCAGTGACAGATGTGTCTTTGTTTTAGAAGAAGTCATTTTTTTCCAATACTGAATGCGTTTGAAGCATTTCACATTGGTGCCTTCCAAAAATATTTATAAAGCAGAATAGAGCAGCTCAAAATATTTTGCCGTCCTACGCTGACATTCAGATGGTAATATAACGGCATTATCACAAGCATTTGCACTGGAACATTCATCAGTTGGTCATGAACATTGTCAGCCAAGAAATTATTGGAGGAAGGCATTTCAGTCTGTCATTTCAGTCCATTCTGCACCATACAATGTGTAGCACTGTCCCATGATATGATGGCAGCTAATATTCTATGGTAGTATACTCTATAGTCTGTATAAAATCTGGTTATTCTTTATTGGCCTTATAATAGCTAAGTGCTAAAACCCTTGTGTTCTCTTGCTATTTTGATAGTCTTGGGTACCCACTTTCCCACTGAGACCATAAGAATCCTAACCTCCCAAAGGCAATAGCTATGTTAATATTTGGGCCCAAGCTTCATGCTGGTTGCCCCATATGTTACTATGTACCATTTTTGGTGCTTGCCTGTCTTTTAGTCTCTTAGGAGTACTTCCTGAACTGGCTGTTAGAAAGTGAAGCATCCTCACCTACTAGAGCAGAAAGAAGTGTTTCATTCTGAACAAATAAACGCACAAAAGCCACCCACTATGGATCATAACTAGATTGCTGTTATTTATAATAATTTCATAAATATTACCCATTCTTTTCAGGCACCTCAGAAATTGGGCTTATCACTATTTCCTTCTACGTGGAATCTCTTCAGGGATCTGTTTGAAACCAGGACCCACCACACTGGAGTTAACGCAGCAAGGCACAGCGATCCTGTTGGTGTAACAAAGATACAAACACTGAGTAATCTGACGGGTAAAATATCACGTGGTGCAAATCCATGCTATGCTTAGGTTGCCTTTACAGTGTTTACATTTTATTATGTCACATAATAAGCAACGGTTCTAGGTCTAACTCTCATATAAATAAAATCCTCTCTATAGTGCATATCTCCATAGAGCCCCTTCAACCAATTCCCTCCCCAAACAGCCAAGAAAGCAGAGACCTCGCAGCATGTCTGGAATACTAATGTGCTCTAATTCTGCTTGACTGACAAATGGTTAGAGAAGGCAATTTGAAAGGTGGGGACAATGCAAGATCACCCTTTTCCTCCCTTGCTGACTACTGTTATGGAGTTCAGCAAGTCAGAGGAGGTGGGGGACCATCCTTCCCATGTGGTTCAGTAGTAATGGAAAAGAGGACATAGGCTGGACCAATACTGAATTACCCCTCTTTAGAGGTCAGGGTGATAACTGCATATATGACACTATAATATCTCCAGAGGTTGCACCATGGATATGTGCATTTCCCCTTTGCTAGAGTTAGAAGTTTTCTTTTACATAATCCTGGTATTGTCTGGGTACAAATCTTTTCTGTTTGCTTATGTTTTTCCATTGCTAGGTGATTTTTCTCAGTTGCTGGTGAATGCATGACCCTTTTGTTACGTGTATTAGGTGCTAATTCCATGGTATTTAATCAAGCTAAAATGAAAAGTGCTTACATTGAAAATCATTTTCAGTGAAGACGGGTAATTGATTCCCCCCAGCCCCCCTTTTTTTTCTTTTAATCAAAAAGCCACCACTTTGAACCTTACTAGTTTGGAAATTTCAATGTCAAAACTGCTTCTAAAACTTCAAAATGGGAAAGAATGAGAATATATTTTAAAGTACATGTTACAGTACATTTCTGCCTCCTTGCATAATAGTGTTTAAATGAGGGAGAGAAAGCAATGAGTCAAGTACAGGTGTGCTAGAAAGCAATTAGATAAGTACAGGTGCGCTAGAATGCAATTAGATAATGATGTGCATGAAGGAAGTTAACAGTATGAGAAACTCTCTCTTTTCCTATCTCCTTAAGTGAGGTGGGAGCAGCCTCATAGCTCAACTAGATTAAACAGTTTGTTAAAGAATCTTCCCCAGATCTCACTCCCAAGAGAATGTATGCAAAATGTGGGGCTCACCTATAATCTTATCTTGTCGGGAAAGAATGGTTTAACATGACAGTCCCTCCCAGTGTATCTAAAAGATTGACTTAAAAGACAGAGATCGACAACTATTCAAAAGCTCATCTGTGCAGAAGGCAGTTCTTTCTCAGAGGCCAAGCCAAGAGAGTGGAATGAACTCCCCCAGAAAATAAGAACTGTCCCAGACTGCACCACCCTCCACTCCAGGAAGGAACAGTATTTTGACCTTTCCTTATCTAACAAACATATGCGTGTATTGGTGTATGTGTGTGTGTAAAATTTGGAAACAAAATGCTCAGTTGCATACAAATCTTCCTGTGAGGAGAAGATGAGAGAACATACATATGACAGATGTTAGTCACATTGCTTAATGCACTATGAGGAGGAACTGAGATACCATGTGCATCGGTATCGTAGGAATCTACAGAATACAATAAAAATAGAATATGATGTTTTGACGTGGTCTGATTAGCCTGATATGCATGTTCCACTTGGTAGTTCTGTAAAGTGAGCTATGTACAGACACATTTTCAAAGGCATGTCATAGGGACCAGGATTCCAGCATGTCCTCTCTTTTTTTTGATTATTCAAGAGAACTGTATGTCTTATAAAATAATTAATACAGCGTTGAAACTTTATAAAAATACTAGTGGGGGGAAGCTTGCTAACCCTAACCCTAAGTCCCCCTCCCCTGCACCACCACCACCTCCCAGGAGTGGGAGAGTGGGGGGAGCTTTCCTCGTCATCCCCTCTGTCCCCCTCTGCCAGCATCCCGTGCCACTGCCACCTCCAACGAGCAGGGCCAGGGTGGGGGGTACTCTCTGTCCCTTCCATCCCCATCACCGCCTCCTGTCTGTAACACTTTTGGAGCACTCTGATTGGCTGTTTCAGTAACCAATCAGTGTGCTCCAAGAGCACTACGGACAGACAGACAGACAGACAGACTAAGCCCAAAACTCAGCTCATGATTTATCATACAACTGTGGTTTTGTAATGAGCCCATGCCTCTCATCTCATCCCATTGCAACATGGCTGAATTGTGTCCAAACAGAAACTTTTTACAAAACAACCATGTGTCAATCTGGCTTGCATGCCTGCACTTGCTGCACTGCTTACCCGTGTGAGTTGTGTGGCAACCTGGATAACAGTCCCACAGCACCCCAGCAGGTGATCCAATCTGTGGAGCACAAGCACTCTAAGCAAGACCAGTGGTAGGTGAGGTAATTCACACTGGCTTGTCTGACTGCAAGAGAGATGGGAGAAAAGAGGACTGGCCAAACAAGTTATGCAGGCACAGTAAGGGGCTCCCAGATATCAGGTTGTGTTCAGACAAGCTGTGAAACCTGCTGTAGCATGGTGCCTCAGGTCAGAAAGGGGCCTCCTGATTCCTTCTTGTTCTCTGACTCACACTTCTACCTATCCTGCCTTTACATCCTACTCTGAAAACATTTTGGTAAAAGAATGCACAGGGGGACATTAAATAGTGGGAAGGAGTCCCATTTAAGCTGGTCCCATGTGCACTTGAATTGGCCTCCCTAGTGCCCTTGAATAGGGAGGTGTACTTGGTTATAAGAAGACACCATGCACTAGTGAATGCACATGGCTGGCTGTCACCATTATCAGCCTAATATTAAGTATATAATTTGTGGATCTAAATGGAGTTTAAAGCTAATCATGTCAAAAGTTGGCCATAAATCCAGTTAAAAATTGTGGTATAAACAAGGCCACAAATTGTCATTCGGTTTAAATGTTACAGTCTTTTTTTTTCAATTTCTTGTGTGTTTCTGTGCTGGTCTAATAATACAAGTGTGTATGTATAGACCTATCATGGTGTAAATAATTTGATATTATCTACTGATGTCTAGGAGCAAATGGTCAGGAAGCCTCATTCAGTTACATTAACTGGGTTTATTCTCTACAGAGGCATAAAGGCTTCTGATAAAATAACATGCCCAGATCTAAACTTACTATGCCTACAGCAGCTGATTTTTTTTTTCCTTTGAGCAGCCTGTCCAGCTACACTGGTGACATTTGACCTACTTTTCAACACTTTCCCCAAATATAACACAATCGCCTCCTACACGACAAATTACAAAGCCCTTCTTAACTCTTTGGAAATTGTGGATATATATACAGCATATATCTCACAAAGTATCTGTTTGGCTGAGAGTCTGGAAAATGCTGACATTCTGATGGTGAAGACTAAAACTTCATACATGGTATGGCTCAGCAGTCCATTCGCAGACCTGATTTACATACTAGGTCATAAAATAACTTATCCCAGCAGCACCATCTATTGGAGAGTTCATTGCAATTGCTCTTTCTTTCATTTTAATAAATCATTTTTTCCACATTAAGCTTCTGTTGGATTTGATTTGCATCTGGCCACCAGCTCTCTGTTGTTAGTATTTAACCAAACAAATAATATCTGTAATAAAGAATGATGCAATTCAAATTCCTTATATAAACAGACCTAATGACAATGGGAGGTGATGTACAGTGCAGCCCCACCTTCTAACCAGAGGAAAGCTTATCAAAGCTATTCAGTGGGGCTATGATCTTTTTGAGTCATAGTATAGTCTTTTGTCAAAGGGTATGCGTTTATGGCAAGTGAACTGTGTGCAGTGCTGGTCTATCTCTATATTCTGTGGATATGAGAAGCATATTTCAATGACCTTTGTCCCTATACTTGTATCACAATACACATTGCACCTCTCAAAACATTTCATATTTATGTCTCTCCTTTCAGTTGCTATAAAGCCCACACTTTGAGGCATTAATCATATTTAAGACTGCAAAAAAGTTGTTATTGTAAATTTTTGTTGCCACACACTCGTAATTTTCCAAAATCTCTCTCTCGGACTGAACTTTGCTTTTGTTAACGCTCTGATAAATACCGATTTTCTTTTCTTCATCCATCTTCTTTCCCTCTCCCCTCTATTTTTTTGGTAGAAGATCTGGGCAAAATAACCCAGCATTTTAGAGTTTATCAAGAGAAAAAATAACTGTCCTCATTTTTAGAATAATAAACCCCATTTTTTAAATAGATCAGCAGAAAAAAGCCTGTAAACTTGCCTTGAGTGTAGACGTCATGGAGAAAAGAATATTAACAATGTTTGTTTTGAAAAGTAATTAACTTTAATTCAGATGTGACTATGTGAAAACTAAGCATCAAGTAACTGTCTCCTTAATTATATTTGTTAGCACCTAAACATAGCTGCAGCGTACATGCAAATGTAACTAATCAAATGTAGAGAAAGCCAAACATACACTTGATTCAAAGATCTTACAAAAGCTTCTTTTGCAGTTGGTAAAACTTTTAAGGTGAACAAAAGGAAAAAAAAAACACTGAGGAAGAAACATCCATGAAACAAGTAGTTAGAAGATGCAGACCCAGTGGGGATCCATACTTGGTTCAAATCTAGATCTACTAGGTATGAATTATTTTTCTGGCCTTCTTGGTTGGTGAAGACAGTAAGGAGAGGTTGGATCTGCTCTACGGGAAGGCAATTCATCCTGTGTTCTGAGACAACAGGGTACCTTCTGTGCTGAATGGTGCTCTGTAACTTAAAAATCTCTGTCAGTGTGAACACCTTGGTTGCTAGTCATAACTATCCTTTTTTTTGTTTAAAAAACTTGCATGTTTTGTACAAGATTTTAGGAAAATGTAAATAGTGGAGAATTCCAGGGATATCTGCGCTTGATATTTTTTTTAAAAAAGAGGACACATTTGCCACTATTGAAGGACTATCCAAGGCAGAGGGCCATCCTTAGCTAACGTGATCATGCCCTGCTTTTAAAAGTATATAAAGAGTTCTGTGTATGTCAGATCTTTCATGCCTTTTGAATGGCTGCCAGGTATTGGTGATAAGGACGTCATCCTTGGCAGGGTTGGCGAGAGAGTCCATGAATGGCTGCCCCAATTCAAGGGGAAGGAGATTTATACAGTGGTAATAAGCATTTGCTCACCTAATCTGTCGAGGGTGCTGCTAGATCCCACTTGTCTTCTACTTATTGCAATATTAGGCTGACCATATGGAAATCCTGGAAATCCAGGACAACATCCAGGAAATTCAGGACACTGATGTTTCCCCTCTTTCCCCAACTTCAGTGGCTTTGTGTCACTCTGACTCCCAGCCAGACTGCGCCCCGCACCCTTGCATTTCCAGGATGCCCATTATAATTCCCAACAAACGGCTGGGACCACCCTCTGAAATCTGGTGCTCTCCTGGCTAAAATGGAACATACGGTCTCCCTATGCAATGTGCATATCTGATATTACAGAGGAAAGTCTCCTGGAGGTATGAGTTAGAATATTTTTGGTATACTGATGACATGCATTTCTCTGCCTCCTTTGAAGCTGTACCATTTTAAATGATGTCTTAGCTATTACATTTCATAGACATTAGGGCTGGAAGGGACCTTGGAAGATCACTGAGTCCAGCCCCCTGTCTA